>NC_049253.1:24817980-25125186 GCF_011100685.1 Canis lupus familiaris | reverse complement strand
TTTTTCCTCTCTCCTTTGTGATTTTATTTATTTGGGTATTTGGGTCTTTTTTTTTTTTTCCTTTTTGATAAGTGTGGCTAGAAGTTTATCAATTTTATTAATTTTTTTCAAAGAAATAGCTCTTGGTTTCTTTGATATGTTCTATTGTTTTTTGTTTAGTTGTTTGGCTTATTTTATTTTTAGTTTCCATATCTTTCATTCCTGCTCTACTATTTTGTGGAGGCCGAGAAAATTAAGGCCATTCCACCTTAAGTTCAGCGTTAGCACAAGTACAGCCATCTCAGGCCCCTGTGAATAAAAGCTGAACTTTACCTTACTCCAGTTAAACCCCATATTAGAATGAGAACAGAGCTGAAGCGAGTGGCAGAAAGTCCTATATCAGAATGAGAACAGAACTTAATGCCCTTGAAAGCCCCATATAAGAGTGTAAACAGAACTTGAGAAATTCCTCCACCCCTTCTGGAGGTCCACAAAAACCCAGCTGGAACCCACCTCAGGGACCAAGTCCCTGCTTCCGCTCTGTATACTTGAACTCAAGCTCAAGCTTGTAAATAAACCCTTGCGTGTTTGCATCGGTGTTTGCTCCTTGGTGGTTTCTCAGATAGGTAGGTAATCTTGGGCACAACAATTTCTATTTTCTTCCTTCTATAGGTTTTAGGCTGCATTTGCTGTTCTTTTTATGCTGAAAATAATGGTCTTACGAAGAAGAGGTCCTATAGTGCCCGGGGCCTAGGCCTACAGGGAGTGTCTCCTGTGTGAATGTGCTCTGCTATAGTAAGCTGTAGAATAAAAAAAAAAAAAAAAAGATTCTAGCTTCAAAACCATTCCATCATGACTGTGCTCAAATCTGGTAAAATAAATACCTGTACCTTACTTCTCTTCTCACATACCTCAGCTCTGAATCGACAGAACTGGTTGCAGAATGAAAACTTTAAGAAGATTGGAAAGGATGTTGAACAAGTTAATTATATTGTCCACCACATAGGAAAAGCACAAATTTTGCATTTCTTTCCATTTCTTTAACAAAATAGAGTGATTGATGATAAAAGAAATTCTACTGACTCAAAAACCAAAACATGATTTCTGTGCTGAATTAGTTAGAATTTCAAACTGAAGGTCAGCACAAGTTATAGATATTATGCATATTGAAGGGCAGCTTTATGGTTAAGAAACAGAATTTCCTCCTTTAGTGAGTCGCATACAAGAAGGTTTTGGTCTGTTTGTTTTTTTTTCTTTTTAATACGGCAATAATCATGTGAATGTGTTAAATCCTATCCCAGGAACCCAAATCAACATAAAAACTTGAATACTATTCTATAATTAGATTTCTAAGCCCTGATTATCTTTGGAGGACTGTCTGTAGTTTAGATGTATCCTCTGTAAATTCCTACTGCTGTTCAGGGAAAAGATTTATGAAAGTATAAATCCAAATGCATTATCTTTATTTCTTATTAATCTGCCTTCTTACATCTAACTCCAAAAAATTTCTGATCTGCACAATGCATTAACTCCACAATTTTATCACCACTACTTCTTCTGTCATGCAGTCTAAATCATTCACAGTCATTTTGATTATTATAGGTTTTAGATGAAACAGGGATAATTTAAACAGCTATAATATTTTCTTACATGGATAATAAGAATCCCTGAAATTCAATGACATCAGGAAAAAAATATCTTAAGCTTCATTAATAGATGCAGTTCTATTATTACTTCTGTTGATGTATTTTAAATGTGTTTTGAAGAAATAATGTTCTGATGTCTTTTTGGTGTTTGTGAAAGTGTGTACGCACATGTGTGTTTTACAATAAAAATAATTTCACATTTTAAGGGTGACTATCTGAGGATTAATACTCTACATTCTCAAAATACCTAAGTCCTTTAGTCCAACTATTTTTTTCTACATAAGGATTAGAAGCTTGATGGATCAATGTCATTACTAAATTGTGTGTCATCACAAATTGATTCTTAAGTATGCTTTAGTCAATGCTTTAGCCATTGACCCTTATATTATGAGGTATTGCATTTTCAAGAAATAGAGTTACAATTTTACTTTACCACTGTATGCTTTTAGCCAGGAATGATAAAGCTAAGTAAAAAAGAAAAAAAAAAACTTTTTATGGTATTTTGCCATTGAAATTTCACTAACAATATAGACAATATTTGCTTTAAAATATTTTTCCTGCAAGATAGTTCAGGTATCCTAATAATATTATAATGAATCCATATTTCTTTCTCTGAATTCTATCTATTAAAAATTCATTTTAAACTCAGAGAAAGTGAGTGAAAAGGAAAAGGAAGTGAGGATAAAAAACAGAGCACAGAAAAGGATATAATACCAAAAGACTTTTCAGGCAAAGTTACATTGATATGGAAAGTGAAGATGACCGATATTAAAATGAAATTGCAAGCGCAGATAATGTACATGCAAAATGATTTATGATTCTTTTGTTTCCACAAATCTTTAAGGAAAAGCTTACAGAAGATTAAATGAGAAAAGCATTGTCTTTTTCAACACGCAATATTTTCTGTGTTTTATACGGTCCCATTTATTTATTCAATCTTCATCTAAGGAAAAATTCTAAGTGTAATATTTGTCCACAGAATATATACCTTAAAAAATGAAAGTATTTTTGGCATTTCATGATAGAACAAAATATAGCAGATTAGAGATAAATTTTCAAAATGTTTTAACTACCAGAAGACATATAGAATTTGAACATAATAGAAATCTGGTATTAAAAATCATGAAATTCAGGCTCTGGTTGAAACCTTTTGAATTGGAGACCCCTAAAAGTTTGTTGTTGTTGTCGTTGTTGTTTGGGTTTTCTGTTGTTGTCTTTTTGGTTTTTTGTAAAAGTTCTTTGTTGGTTGGCAAGCACACATATAATGAATTAGATTTATAAGAGACAGAAGTTGAAGACATAACAAGGAAAAATAAAGTGAGATAGTTCATTGTTCCATGATCCTTAGAAGAAGGCTTTGGTTTTAGGGGATTGAAGTTTCTTTGGTTTCTCTTAGCATGGCTCTGTCTTTTCATGAAATGTTCACCATTAGATGAAAATCTTAAACCAAACTTAACACACTAGTTTCTACCTACATGGGATAACCTTATTGTAGATTTCATTTATCTGACAGAAGTCAAGGTTGTGGACAATTGTCAGTTTACCTGGAAATTACTCTGAAAGCTCTAAAAGGAAGAACAGTCGACACAGACTCTTGAAGCACAGTATATGCCATCATGACTAGCAATATAAATTACTAATTAAACTTAAGAAAGAACAGATTGTCTTGAGTGTTCCTCAATTTTGTTTAAAAAAATAGACACAAAAGTGGATTTCTAATGGTTAGAGACATAAAACTGAGAGGAAAAACTACAAAGGAAATAGAAGAAAATTTAAGAGGATATCATTGTGACTTGGAGTGAAGAACTTCAAAAATTAAATTTCAAAAAAAATTAAATTTCAGAAATGAATTGTATGACGATATAAACATATTTACATAAAAATTACGGTTTTATATTCACACAGTTAACAAAAAAAAATTTATTAGGCAAACTAGGGGATGGAATTTGCAATGTCCAAAACTAAAAATGGATTAATATGTAGAATATATGTGTTGCTTCTCCAAGTCAACTGGAAAATCACAACCATCAGGAAAAAATTGGTAAAGGTCATGAACAGTAAATTTATAGAAAAGGAAATCCTGAAGGCTAATATGCATATTGAAGAGATGGTCACATTCATTGGCAAACTATTGTGATAAGGGGATTTTATTTCATGCATATTAGATGGATATAAATTAGAGAGCTGGATAATTCAAGTTTTGTTGCAGATATGAGACTATAGGAAGTATTATGTACTGCTACCAGGAACGTAGATTGGTACAATCATTTTGGAGAGCTATATAACATTATTCATGCTAAGTATTCACATACCATATTACACAAAAATCTATTCTTGGGTATATACTCCAAGTAATTATCAGACAGGGCCATAAAATGAAAATACCAGGATATTCATTTTATCATTGTGGTTGAAATATAGTCAATCCCCATGGTCATCCCTGGGAGGGAGGTGAGATAAAATATAGGGGATGGAGAAGTACGAAGTCTTAGAAATAGATATATCCATGGGTGCATCTATAGATCTTAAAAACATCTTGTTCAATGAAAGAAGCATAAAGCAACAAAATACATAACCAATTCCACTTACATAATTAAAAACACACTTAACCAAGCAACACCATTTGGTTTATGTGGACATATAAATAACATTTAGTAACACATTAGATTAGATAAGGTTATCTATTGGGATTAGTTCTTGAGCATATTTATATTAGCTGAATTAACATTCATGACTCTTAATCCAATTTAAAGTTCCTATCTCCTTGATAATCAACAAATATAAAGACCTATTTATATTAGCAAAATATTCTCTCTACTTTGGGTCCCATTTTGTGGTTTCTTTGCATAACTAATATTTTTTTATTGTATATTGAACATTGTGGGAGATACTGCGGAGACAGTTGATTTTGTTATTCTCCTCTGAAAAATACTGTTTTATGTTGTAAGAGGCAATTAACTTTACTGGACTCATATTCTAAACTATCTTTCCATGCAGTGGGCAAGAGCTGAATTTTTCAGCCATTCAGTTTACAGGCCTCAGTTGAAAAATTTCATATCAAATATCTCATTTATAAATCAGCCAAGTATTTGGATGGAATTTAAGTCCAAATATTTGGGGTCACCCTTTCTGCAGCTCTGTCCATTTTGGTAAATTATACTTCGTATCTCAGCTACTCAGGATATCCTAATCTCCATCCACTGACTCCCCAAATCAATAATCCTCTGGATTTTTTTCTTGAGTTCCACCTACCCCGAGCCATGAGGACTAAGAAGCCTCCCAGGCAAAGCCACATAAATGCAAATCTCACTTGGTTCAAACATCCTCTTCTAAAATCTGGCTCACCTTCAGTTCTGACTGCTTATTCACCCACAAGTGCCCTGAAATATATATATATTTTTAAAATATATTGTCCTGATTTGATCACTGCTATCTTGGAATAGTTATTCCAATGGAAACTACTCTGCTAATACTGACACATATGAAATAATAAATTAGTTAATATACATGTAACCAAACATTTCAAGAAAGCATTAAAAATAATCTTCCTGCTTAGGAATATATTTACTGTAGCTTCCAAAGATTTTCTACATCATGTGGAATTCATTTTTATAATTTTTAACACTGTGATAAGAATATACTGAGACAAAATATCAAGCTATATTGTTAAATTATATTAGTAAAATCTGCATTCCGAGCTTCTCAACATAGTGAGGCTCCTTAGAATGGATAAACTCATATTTCTAACCTCAACATCCTAACTTCAAGTCCAGCCTTATTCCCTACACTCTTAGCCATATGGACTTCATAGTTTGGTATATTTCTAATGCCACCAAGCTTGCTATTCCTTAAAGGTACCATAATTTCTTTAACCTCTCTTATCTTCTACACATAGAATTTGCCCTGTTTTTCTCCAGGAAAGGTCACAGAATTAAATATAGTTACTTCTCACCTCACTTATCTAACTTACATTGTTCTTCAGGATTCCCCTTGGATTTCACATCTTATGGAAGCATCTCCTAATACTTTAAGACAATATTCATGTTCCCATCTTACTCTTTCCATCTATCAAGTTAGCACACATTACATATTATTGTAATCATTTTCTCTATCCTCAAAATGGAATAGAAATAATATAATAAATATTTCATGCTCACCAATTTAGCCTCCATAATCCATACAAATGCAGATAAAAAATTATGGAAAGAACAAATAAATATAGATGAATTGATGAATAAAAGAATGAGTCAATGAATCAATGAATGAATAACATTTTATATCCGTCAAAAAGAAGCTCCATCAGAAAGAGGGGTTGTGTAGAAAATGTGAAAGGAGTCAAAGTATTTATGGGTTATAAAATATCTCTTAAATTATATCTCATTGGTAGGCACCTCTCAATGTATCCTTAAATCCTGTCTTGGTTAGAAAAACAGTACAAAGACTGTTCATATTAAATTGATTAAATTCATTATATCCATTAAAATGAATTAAACTAATTCATATATTAAATATATGATGCAGTAAATTATTTGATTTATGAGTCAAACCCCTTTAAGCAAAACTGATCCAATGGGATATAAAATCTCAAATAGTACCTTATAGACGCAGTAATATACAATCATAATTAAAAAGGTGATATGTACCTCACTATAGTTTCTGAGATGTTATTTCATAAATTTAAGAAAATAAGGATTAGGAAACTTTGAGAAATACAATTAGACAGGAAATAGATTAACATTCCTATGATTTAAATAGGTGATATACTCAAAGTAAAATTCCTTTTATTATACTTCATTTATAACTTAATTTTGAACTTTTTTCAAGGAGTTTGAGAGCACAGAAATAATCATAGTATTGAGTTAATACATAATGAACAGTGCTGCCTGAGGTACATGGCTGTAAAATGGATTTACTTAGGAAAAATTCAAGTAAATATATGCAATACATTGTAGGGGATTTTCATATGAAATTTGGTTTTGTAATAAAATCTTTAAAAGACAAGTCTGATGAAAACTGGTATTTTAAGTACCATTTTATACACTTTCTATGAGCTTAGAGATAAAGTAGAGGACAGGAGTGGCATAAATCAAATGCACAAACTTTAGAATGAAAGTTTTTTATTTTAAATTTTCATTAAAATTTAATCCTAATGTTTTATAGCTACCACTCATACTGGGTTCTTGCTTACTTTTATGGTTGAATAACACATCATAACATAATTATTGAAGATGTATAAACTGAAATATCCTAAATATCCTAAGTGATAGCTATTGTCTAATTTGACAGTATAGAGAACATCTTCATTAAATTCATTCAAAGGAAAATAATAAATATTGTGATATTTGGGATAATTACAATAATTCTTATAATAACTTCTAAAAGAAATCCAATGGTCAATTCAAAATATCTCTGTATTAGTTATTTTGGTTGTTGGACAATTTAGACAATTTAGTGGCTTAAGACAACACATATCTCAAAGTCCTGTAGGGACACAAAGAGAAGACTCAACTGGGAATCTCTCATCAGGGTCTTACAATGTGGAAATCAAGGTGTTGGCAAGGATGGGCTCTCCTCTGGAGGTTCTGGGGAAGAATCCTTTTTCAGGCTTATATAAGTTGGCTAAATTCAGTTCCAGGACTTCGAGACATGAAGTCCCTCCTTCCTAACTGTCAGCAGGGACCACTCTTAGCTCCTAGAGACCAATCTCCAGTCCTTACACATGATGCCATTTCAAGCCAACAACATGTCAATCTCAGGCTTCTTATTTTTCTGACTTCTCCCTTTTCTAATTAGCTGTAGAAAACTCTCTACTTTTAAAGGGCTGATGTGATTAGGCCCATATGATAATCCAAAGCAATCACTTTATTTTAAAGTAAATTAATCATTCATCATAATTATATCTGCAAAGTTCTTTATAAAAATGTTGTATTAAAATATTTTATTTTTAGGTAATCTCTATTCCCAACATTGGCTTCAAACCTACAATCCCAAGGTCAAAAGTTACATATTCTACCAACTGAGCCAGTCAGGCGCCTCTCTGCAAAATCCTTTTTGCTATGGCACATAACATATTCACAGTCATGAATTATAATCACATTTATAGTCCCAAGTATTAGAGCAGGTAATCTTGGGGGGCTATTTTTAGAGTTCTGGTTACCATATACATATAGAAAAAATATCTCAACTTTATATATATGCCAACAAAAATACATAGTTTCTATAAATTTCCCTTTTTGATTTAGAAACAACTTTTCCTTTGATTCAAATGCCTGTTTTAAAAGAATTAATTGTCAGATCATTTGTTCTGCTAAGAGAATAACTTCAAAAATATACAGGTAAATTAATAGTTCCTGAGTTTGAAGCAGATAAGCATAACAAAGATAGAGTAGAAAAGCAATGATGAGCAAATTGTTGAGCCAGGAATGTGAGATCACCATTCTCACATAACTCACAGATTATCTACAAAACACAAACCATGCTCTGTTTCTAGTTCATCAGAGAAAACAAGAGGCCAACAACAATGTCAGATTATTCCACAGAGATTTGTTGTGCAGGATGTCTCCTGACTGGTTGCCTCCTTGGGCATGTTGGAACATGTTTCTAGCAATTTAGTTATAAACAAGTACTTAGTGTTATCTTTAATAAGCCTCTGATAGAAATGATGGCTAAGTCTGGAAAGCTTTGGGTTTTTATTAATGGGCCAAGCCTTCCTTGGAATTTCAGACATCAATGGAGACAGTATCTTCTTTCTGATATTTAGATGTTTTATTAACCTGGAAAAATATCTAACAAAACCTCAGAACTAATATGGCTGAAGTAGTGGTGTTTAAAAGGTGTTATAATGGAGGAATCATTTTTATGGGTGCAAGGTGTTAAGATGAGGAGGATTATCCATAAACTAATATAAAATGCATTTTTTAAACTAATATATACTGTCAATGTTTCTTAAGAGCAGGCTTGTCTTGTCTTAATACTATGTGAATCATAATTTCAAGGAGTATGTTCATAACAAAAGTCAACATTAGAGTAGGATTGATTCAAACTTTTAGTCAACTTCAACTTGATACCACACTTTAATAGCTATAACTTTTCTACCATAGAGTTCGAATTTTTCCTGTAATAAAAAATATAGTGTAAGCCTTCAGTCATGTGCAAATGGGAAGGTCTAAAAGTGAGTTGTGCTAAGACAATGTCTTGTACGCTGTAGGATTAGCATAGCTCTTTCTCATGGCAGCTCCACTGTTCTTTTCTGTTCTGAAAAAGCACATTTGAGGAACATTGGAGATGGTGACTATATCCTTGATCCAGGACATCCCTGAAACAAACTCAGAGGGAGCATTACTTCCAAATGAAACTAGAGCTTTTTCAAGGACCAGTGTGGAAAGAATGAGGCCTGGAGGTGCTCAGCTTTATCTCTGTCTGATTCATCTCCAGGAGACAGAAAAAGGAATGTAAATCTGATTGAATTTTACACAGAGCTTAACAAAGTGCAAGTCACTTAATAGACATCCTATTAGCATTAGCTATTGATTAAGAATCAGTAATCTTTCAACTGAATAATCCAAAGTAGAGTATAATAATCACACTCTCATATTCAATAAAAACAAAAATCATTAGGGAAAAACTTAGTAGACATCATTAAGAGTGGGCAGCCCAGGTGGCTCAGTGGTTTAGAGCTGCCTTCAGCCTAGGGTGGATACCTGGGGTGGAGTCCCACATCGGGCTCCCTGCATGGAGCCTGCTTCTCCCTCTGCCTGTGTCTCTGCCTCTCTCTCTGTGTCTCTCATGAATAAATAAAATACTTAAAAAAAATAAAAATAAAGAAAGAGTAAAACTATTTGTGAGGGAAGAAAGATTGAAACTTACTTAAAGTTACTATTTGGAAAAATTCAGAACCTGAATCTGACTAGAATGTTAAATAATAAATATAAATGTAAAATTTTTATCATCATGAGTTATGGGTCAAGAAAAAGTAAAAATTGCCTTATATTGGTATGTAAATTATTTTTGTTTATGATGTTTAAAACTCAAAAAGTTGTCTTAAGTAGTTGAACAAAGTGTTTCCTGATTTGGGATTGCTCTGTCTTGAATTTGTTGATCTGCATCATTTCCTGTTTGTTAGCCATGTCATAGGCACTTTGTTTAAATATGGCAACATTTGTCTGAGAAGGGTCATCCAATGGCATGGCTAACAGTACCAATAAAGTACAAACTTTATCCTGCTGTGTTTTCTGCTTCTGAGATGTTGAAAGTATTTGTGATTTTTGAACTGCCAGGAAGCATTTATGACCCTAAGACTTTTTAAAGGGCTTATAAATGGTGGACTGTGGTAATACCTTTTATTAGTTTCCATTTGTTGGATTTCCTGTTATCTGCAAATGTTTTAAGTGGCTCTAATGCCATGTTAGTTCCAGTGGCTAAAAAACTTTTAAGAGGACTAACTTTCAGACCACAGAGAAATGATTCTATCTTTAGTTTTGTATTTTTTTTAAAGTTAAGTTTATATTTTGTTTTTGGTTAGCCAGCTCAGGTAGCATTTAGGTTTTTCACTTATAAAAAGTATTTGACTTATAATAAAATATTTTGATTATTTTAATTTTCAGATATCAAAAGCTACTTTCCATACAGAAAAACTGTTGCGGCTGTAATTGTGGAAATTAGGAAGAATTTGGTTGAATTGTGAAAATTCTTTGCTTGCTAAAAGCTATCTACAGTAGAGGGCAGGAAGGCAATAGGACAGACTAACAAGTCTAATCGCCAGACTCTGAATAGAACTGCTAAAGAGGAACTGCTCCAATTATTCAATTTGGATAATAATTTGTAATGAATCTGTGAGTATAGATTTATCCTATTTATTCAAATATGCAAGGCCATGTGGTAGGCATTTTAGTCTCTGGGGGAATGAAAAGAATTTGTACATTTTAGATGACAATGGGTAAATACAAAAATAAGCAAGGAAAACAATGAGGTGTGTATTGTTACCATAAAGAACTAACAAGATTGGGGATTATTGGTTGAAAAAGATATTGCTATAGAGAGAATTCACCTCTTTCTAACAAGAGTCAATTATTCAGGGAAAACTTCTATGAGGAGATAGTATTTAAGTCACAACTTAAAGAATGAGAAAAGTCAATCATAGGAAGAGTAGGGAAAGCTTTTTTTTTTTTTTTTTTTTAATTTTTTATTTACTTATGATAAGTAAGTAAATAAAGAGAGAGAGGCAGAGACATAGGCAGAGGGAGAAGCAGGCTCCATGCACCGGGAGCCCGACGTGGGATTCGATCCCGGGTCTCCAGAATCGCGCCCTGGGCCAAAGGCAGGCGCCAAACCGCTGCGCCACCCAGGGATCCCAGGGAAAGCTTTTTTAAAGAAAACAGTGCATGTGTAAAGAGTTTAAGGCAAAAAAAAAAATAAAAAAGAGTTTAAGGCATAAAAAAAAGTGTTCATTTTGAGTAAATGAAGGACTAGTGGGCTTGAAACTTTGTGAGAAATAAGTCGAATGTAAATATAGTAAAGAGCCTTGAGTCCATTGTAACAAGTCTGGATATTAATATAAATGCAATGGGAAGCCATGGAAATTTTTACCTTTGTGTTTCCATTTGAAATATTGGCTCTGGTTCCTCAGTAAGGACAAAATGGGATTGAAGAAGAATAGTAGGAAAGGAGATAAGAAGGTGTTGCATAGAGAAAGGAAGGAATGTTAAATGCCCTGCAATAGGATTGATGAGGCAGAGATTGATAAAAGTGGATGGATTCATCATATAATTTGGAGGTTGAATCAACAGAATTTGCTCATGAATTGGATGTGGATGAATAAAATGAAATTGGAAATCAGAAAGAATGTCTCAGATTGAAGTCTCAAGAAATGTATGATAAGACATTCACCAAGATTGGGGAAATAGCTATCAAGTTCTCTATTAATGGAGGTTGACACAATGAATTTCTCTGATCCCTAAAAGTCCCAAGGGTATTCATGAGGAAAATATTTTCTCTTTTGAGGGGAGGGGAAAGCTTTTCATTATTTGGATTGTCAGAAGTAGTCTAATATGCATTATGTGATATGCAAATTTATTGTCCATTTTCCAGTCTATTATGATGACTTTTTTGAAACACGAGAATAAGTCTCTATAAAATAAGTGTGTGAGATCTGAGTGAGGCAAGACAAGTTCATACCATTCCACATTTATTTTCAGATGTTCTACTTTTTCCACAAATGTTAGCAAAACTTTCTTTTCTTTTTTTTCTTTTTCTTTCCTTTACTTTTTTTAGAGAGGGAGAGACAGAGAGAGGTGGAGGGCAAGGAGGGACATAGGGAGAAGGAGAGCAAGAATCTTAAGCAGACTCCATGCCCAGTGTGGAGCCTCATGCATGGCTTGTTCTCACAACCCTGAGATCATGACCTGGGCTGAAATCAAGTTGGACACTTAGCCAACCGAGCCACTCAAGTGCCCCATGAAAGCTTTCTTAATATTATATTGTAGTTATAAAATTATTAGAACAACTCATGAATTTTAAAAATATTTCAAATCACAGAATTAAAAATCCGAAGAAATAGATTATATTGACAAGATATTTAAAGTAAAAACCTAAGGAAGAGATAAATAATTTGTGTTGAAATGTAATTTGATAACTTATTTTACATTTTTCTATTATGGTAGCTAGCCTCCAAGATGGACCCAATGATCCTGACCTCCTGATATTCTCACTCTTATATACTCAGTCCTTTCTCACTTTGAATAAGGGCTGGTCTCTATAACCAATAGAATATGCCAGAAGTGATGGCATGTCACTTATAAGGGTAGGTCATTAAAGACTTTGTGACTTTTTCCTCCCTCTTGGATCATTGGTTCTGGGAAAGCTAGTCCTTATACAGTAGGAAGTCCACATGGTAAGGAATTAAGGTTTCTAGAGACCAGCTAATAAAAGACAAAGTCATTTTACCAGCTACCACATCAATTAAGAAGCAGAACTTCCAACCCTCATCAGCTCTTCAGAGAAGACAGCAGCTATGGCCAATATCTGGACTACGGCCTCATGAGAAACTCTGAGCCCCAATTATCAACTAAGTTGCTTCCAAGTTTTTAGTTTATGAATTCTGTGAGATAATAAACACTGAAAGTTTTAGGGAAACTTTTCACACAGCAATGAAAATAAATGTACTATTTTTTTATTTAAAAAAACAAAAACAAGAAATTAATAAATCTTCCAACTCTGTGAGGGTTTTATATCCTGGATTTAGACAAAAATTCTGATATGTTTTTGAGATTCAAATCTGACATTATTATAAATATGTCCTTTTGTTACCTTTGAGATGTCTAGTTAATTTCTGATTTTGTTATGGTGTATATCGAGGAAGAAATAAGGGAGCCATGAAGTCATGCTCAAAGATGGAAATTAACCTTTTTGAAGAGGGATTGATGCAGTAACTGTCTGAGAAGTACGTATTAGAACTTTCAATAGTATGTCTGTAGCAACCATTATGTAAACATGCAAAATGTGCTGCCTGGATTCAAGAGTCATGGTCCTAAATATCTTACTAAGGAAATTGTAAACTTGGGGAAAGAGGGAAGAAATGAGACAAAGAGCAAAAAGTATAGGGCTGAGATTTGTAATGTGTCCTGCCGATACCAGTTTTGTGAGACTTTCTGTGAAGAAAAAGAGGTGAGTGAGCAATTTGGAAAAAAAAAAAGGCATAATCTCATTGAAAAAAAAAAAAGGTCACAATGGAGATTTGCACTGTAAAGAAACCTATTTACCTAATTTTCATCCTCTTTCTCAGTCTGCTTGTACTACTATAACAAAATACCATAGGCAGTGTGGCTTAAACAATAGAAATTTATTTTCTTGCACTTCTGGAAGCTAAAAGTTCAAGATTGAGGTGTTGGCAGGTTTGGTTCCTACTAAGGCCTCTCTTGTCTTGTAGATGACAGCCTTCTCATTATGTCCTCACATGTCCTTTTCTTTGTGTGGTCACATACCCTGGGGTCTCTTTCAGTATGTCCTAATCTCCTCTTCTTATAAGGACACCAGGCATTTGGGACTAGAGCCAAATTTATGACCTCATTCAATCTTAATTATGTCTATAAAGGCCTTATCTCCAAATACAGTGATATTCTGAGGTAGTAGGGGTTAATTTGAATTTTAGGAAAATTCAGTCCAATCACCTTTCCAGAAATGAATGTACTATTGTAACCTCTACTCAGACTAAAGGGCATCCCTGATGTCTAAGAATGTCATCAAATTAGCTCCCAAAGTACCTTTTGTTTGGGGGAAATAAAAGTAATCTTTACACTATAATAGTCTTGAAACAGTCACTTAAAAATTAGTGTCTACTCCCAAAGTCCTTACAGAATTTATCCCTGCCCTTTGGGATCGACCTTTCAGTCCTTGTGTCATTGTGGCAAAGTCAAGAAAACAGAAATCATTCTGCTAATTTCAAACAGGCAGAGTTTAATCCAGAAAAAAAAAAAAAAAAAAGGTTCTAAAGTAGTTGGAGGGGGCTGCAAGAGCAAAGGCAAAACAACAGGTCATTGGATGGGCAAAAGAAAGGAAGGCAATACTGAGGAATTGCCACATTCTTATTCTGGGAACCACAAGCCATTTTTTAGAGAATTTGTTGCATTTGATTTTGATTCCACCCCAAAAATGCAGTGGTGGCCACGGCTATGGTGTTAACAGGTGTGCTGCCTCTGCTCAGGCTGCAGAAATCCAAACTTATTTCTCCTGTTGCCACAAGGCAACCTCCAGCAACTCTCATATTTATAGAGAAGACAGAGGTTTCACTTTTTTTTTTTCCTGCTTGTGATTTCCAACGCCATTTCCTATTGGCAGTGCCTAGAGAAAGCTCCTAGCAATGTAGACTGGGAAATATAGTTTGAGACTCCACACCCTCAGCAGTTTGAAATTGAGAGACAGGTAAATAGCCAACACAGCAGTGTTGTATTGTATAATTAAACAGTTACAGTTTAACAGTTAAATACAGTATGGTCAATGCAAACAGATGGGAAATATTATAAAGAACACAAGGACTGATTAAATTTCAACATATTAAGATGCATTTAAGAAAATTGAATTAGTTTTCAGATACTTTTGCAAAATTGATCCTCTTCATAGTTTTTTATAAAAGTCAAGTGTGAAGTCATACTATTGGATGGTATTGTAGAAAAATAATGCAAAAATTAAGATGCCATCCTTTATTTCTAAAATTAGCATATTACCAACCTAAATTTTGTTAAATAGGTAATGCTCTTGATTTCCATTATTTTTTCATTTTATTTTGTAAGATATGGGTGCAAATCAAAATATTAAAATTATTTACTATGCAATTAAATTCTGTAAGTGGATTCAGTTAAATTGGACTTTTCCTGCCACCAACTTTACTGACATAATGGGAACTTCTCTAATGCCTATCAGCATGCTACAAAACCATTTTTCCATTAAATATATTTGAGGAGCACTGGTATAAAAAAGATTTGACATGATGGCTGCATTCATATAACCTGGGAGGACTTGGTTTGTTTTATTACTGATGTGAATTTTCATGAGTATGTGATTAGGTACAATAGGCTCTTAAAGCTAAAATACAAAAAGAAAGGCAGCCCCGGTGGCACAGCTGTTTAGCGCCGTCTGCGGCCTAGGGCATGATCCTGGAGACCCTGGATCGAGTCCCACATCAGGCTCTCTGAATGGTGCCTGCTTCTCCCTCTGCCTGTGTCTCTGCCTCTCTCTCTCTCTCTCTGTGTGTGTGTCTCTATGAATAAAATAAAATAAAATAAATCTTAAAAAAATAAAAATAAAATAAAATAAAATACAAAAAAAAAAAAAGAACTACTTGTGTGTTTCTTTTCTAGCCAACAATTCTGATATAAGTTATATGGGCTTTAATTCAATATTAGTATGTTTGTTGCTTATGAGTTCCTAAGTTCTGTACTCTAATGATTTAGAGTAAGGTTAGTCTAGTGTATATTTTTTAAACAGCATAATGACATATCACTGGAAGTCTGTTCTTACCTTGTGTGTTTCACTGATATCCACATGATTTCTTTTATTTTTTTTCTATATTGCTAAGGGAGGTAGGCAGATGGTTAAATAAATGCTTCAAGCATGTTAAAATTAAACTTGACATTTCTGATTACCTTGGCAGATACTTCCACTGATTTGCCACAATGTAATTTTAGGATAACTTATTCTAAACTTTTCATATTTTTTATAAAATTTAGTTTCAAGTATTAAAATTATTATTATATGAAAAATGATATTTGTATGGCTGGTAGTCATATATATGCTTCTTAATTTTTTCAAGATCATACTACTTAAAATTATGGAACTCTTTCATGAATTATGATTCAGGATCTTAAGATAAAGTAATACTTTCCTAAACTTCTTAATGGTATCAAGATCATGAAATTCTTAGTGAAAATATACTTGGAGCCAGATTTATGAACTGTGACCTTTTTGGTACCTAAATATAAAAATAGTCTTTTAGGGGTTTCATTTCTGAAAGTATGACTAAGCCACATTTGGTTGTGCCAAGTGACTAATTAATCATAGGAGGAATATTTAGGAGGCATGTGGTGATCCATCTGGCAAGTGACCTAGAGAAGAAAGAAATTTGCTCATCCTTATAGTGTCTACTTTGGAAGTAAGGTGGTTTTCCTCTATCTTCACAAACTCATTATCTTCCTAAGAGGAAGATATGGACAACCTCATTTTTAGGTTAACTGAAAGAATACAATGGCCATTCTGAACTTTGGTGAGGATAGGGAAATTGTCAGACATAGGACCAGAAGTTAAAATATAAGAATGTGTAAGAAGACAAACTGACTTGGTTAGCTGTCACAATGGGATCAATAATAAATCTGCAGTTAATTGGGCTAATATTTAAAAGAAAGATCTCTATGCTTGGCTACTGACTAGTGAATGTCTTTGTAATCTTCTGAATATTCTTGGAATTTTGAGACAGGATGGTAGCATTAACACATTTTGAAAGTTGACAATCTGCTTCAAACTTAAGAGAGGTAATTAAAAAAAAACTATTAAAATAAATGTCAATGTGTAAAAACAAAGATGCTATTCTCCAGAAACCTATATTGAAAGGAAAGTCAAGCTTCTGAGTTGGCATTGAAGTCACAAGGTCCTATAAAAGCTGGCATTAGGTACAAGCTTTAAGAACTAGTGTTTTTATGCCTGAATTCTGGGGTCAAATATGTACCATTAATGTCAGAAAAATGACACTGACCTCTATGTTGAGGTGAGGAGTGATGTTACATGTCTGAATCATAAACAGGAGATAAAATGTCTCTACTCATTCACCTACAATTAAACAGAAAATTTATAGTTCTATCCAGAAAAAAGAATCAGAGGCATACGTTAAAGGTTGGAGACAGAACCAGCCTGTGACCTATAGCTTTAAGTACAAAATTTAATTTGGAGACATAAACTCCAAAGACCTTGGAATAAAGTAACTAACAAAGGCTATTGAACAGATAAATTAAACTCTTTGAATAAGTATGTATCTCAAACAAAAATTACAAAATTCATTAAGAAATTCTATGCCATGGGGGTGGTTGGGTGGCTCAGTTGAGGATTCAATTATTGGTTTTGGCTTAGGTCATGATGTCAGGGTGGTGGAATTGAGCCCCAGGTCGGGCTCCTGTCTCCATCGTTCTCTAAAATAAGTAAATAAATCTTTTTTTTTTTTTAAAGAAATTCTATGCCATGAGATGTAAATCCAAGATTCCAAAACAACAGCAACAAAAGCCAACACATTCAAGGAAACAGAATATAATATCTGAAAAGATGTTAAATTTTATGACCAAAAGGCTCAATTTATAGGGAGAATAATAACATCTATTAGAGGTTTTGAATTAATAAGTAGGTAAGCTTTATTATTATTTTTAAAGATTTTATTTCTGCTAACTGCAGAATGGTAATATTATAGTCACTGAATCTCAAAATATTTCTTACAAATACAAATAGAGCAAGTAGGCATAAAACCCACAATCTCTGCAACGAAGCTAAATAATAAGGTGTAATAATTACCAAAACAGAAGTTAGTAGTGCCAAATCACCTACACCAGCAATATTGTCAGAAATTGTGCAGAAAGAAATGTTGAGAAGTCAGCGGTACTTACAACATCCCTGAAAACTAGGTAGCCCATTATGGATTGAATTGTGTGCCCCCAAAAATATGTTGAGACTCTAATCCTCAGTATCTCAGAAAGTGACCTTATTTGGAAATAGGGTCCTTACATAGGTAATCAAATTAAAATGAAATCATTTGGGTAGACTCTAATCTAATATAACTGGTGCTCTTATAAAATCGATGATTTGGATACAGAAACAGGGAAAATGCCATAGGAACATAAAGGCAGGGATCAAGATGATATGTCTATAATCCAAGAAATGCCAAAGATTGTCAGCAAACCATTATAAGCTAAGGGATAAAAATGTAACAGGCTCTTCCTCAGAAGGAACAACCTTCCTGACACCCTGATCTTGGACATCTCGCCTCCAGAATTATAAAATAACAAATTTGTATTGTATAAGGAACTCAGTTTTTGGTGTTTAGTTACAGCAGCCCTAGAAAACTAATACAATACCAAATATCAAATTGCTAACACTTTGATATAGAATGCTCAGTGAGCCCATCTGAGAAAAACTTCTGAGAAAACAGTCATTTTGTGGTGAGCATAAGGGGACCACAAAAATATCATCTGAATACTATGATCTCTTATATGTGCGGAAAAGCTTCACCCTAAGAATGGCCACGTAAGCTCAGTCTCCTAAAGTCTTTAGTTTTATAATTTTCTCTCTGCCAGAATTTCTGATGGTTTCAATGTCCTCCAGCAGCAGCTCTGCCTGAGAAAGCCTGGATTCTCAGCCTTTTGCTTTATACCCAGAATTGGCAAATGCCTTCCAGGAGAAAATCAAATGCAGAATTTTGGCTCAACTGTTTTGTCCTCCCTTCTTGGTAATATGGTCTTTTGCATCCTGGCTGCTTCAGTAACTTTCTCATGCCTATAAACAAGTAATTTCTAAAAGCTCAACTTTTTTCTTTCTTTCTTTTTTTTTTCTTTTTTTTTTTTTTTTACAGTTCACCAAACTTTGTGAATTATTCATGATGGAGGTATTTTTGTATTCTAAACTACTCTATCCTATTCAGAAATTGAAGTTAATGTTGCCTTATGTTTGAACCAATAAGATATATTTCAAAATGAATTTGAGTGCCTCTCTCTCATATACATACAGCCTTCTGTATTTTTATTCATACAGTTATATGTTACTTTACAAATTTTGGTGGGAAGCATTAAGTATGCCTTTACATTTTTAATAGACTCTGAAAATTAGACAAATAGAATAGAAAAATAGACAATACAATACATATAAAAAAGAAAAATGGTATATTTGGTTTTATATTTTAAAAAACAGTAAGTAAAAGATTCAGCCACATAATTTATAAATGTGTTGTTTCCTCTTTTCAGATGAATTTATTTAATTTGTAACCCTCTATTTTCTTCAAGAATCACTACTTCATATCATGACTCTCCTTAGAGTAAATGAGATAAAACTATTTCTTAAGAGTTGCTCATTTAAGTTTATCTAAAGGAAAAGAGAGGAGTCCAGAGGTTCTTATTAACACTCAGGTGAGCCTATGAGTGGCTTGTGTTTGAAGTGGCCCTATATTCTGTAATTTTCATAGTATAAGTTTATATCTGTTATATGTTAAACTTAAATTAATATGCTTAATAAAAATAACAGAGATGATCTCAGAATTGAGTAGCTTTCATTTCCTGAGGCTAATTTGTAAAATCAGAAATATCTGAAGTAATGCAAATTGCCCACACTATTTTACACTAAGCGTGAAATTTTTCAGAACTCATAAAATATAAAACTTACTATAGACTTTTTTTCTGGACTTGAAAAATACAAGATTTTCTCCCTTATCTCCTCTTCTTGTTACAATGTTTGAATTCAAGGTATGAATCCATTTACATTAAGGAACAAATTACCCTAAGAAAAAAGAAAAACATTCAAATACTCCCCCACTCAACTCACCATGGCACAAAAATATAAATGTTTGCTCCTAAAATCCATTTGAATGAAACACAACTCAGTTCAAGGCAAAGAGTCCCTAACAATAGAAAAGATAAGCATAAACTGTTCATTTTCTAATTCATCATTTTGTTACATATAATTTTTCTTTTTATTATTAATAAGAAAATCACTGCAGTACATTTACAATTACTAGCTACTTGCAGTCATTCTGGTAATTCAGTTAAATGTTTTTATAAGATGTTTGGGTTCACAAATAGGATTATTTTCCACATGTTATAAAAAGGTTTGGCACATAATACTCATGAACAATAAAATGAGTTTGGTGGGGATCCCTGGGTGGCTCAGCGGTTTAGCACCTGCCTTTGGCCCAGGGCGCGATCCTGGAATCCCGGGGTCAAGTCCCGCCTCAGGCTCCCGGCATGGAGCCTGCGTCTCCCTCTGCCTGTGTCTCTGCCTCTCTCTAGGTCCATCATGACTAAATAATAAAAATCTTTTAAAAAATGAGTTTGGTGACTAATTCCCCTTTCCTCTACCAGACTGGATAATTTCCTATGAATTTTGTGTCCCTCTGTGACAGCCATTTGTTTAGCCTTCACACCATTTTGTGTTTCAACCAAGATGAAATTAAAATTGACAGAAGTATCTACTATTTTAAAAAGTAGCATAGATAATTGGGGAGTGGAATGTAGTGTGCAACATTGCTTTGCATCCAGCACCTTCATTATGACAGTGTTCTGAGTTTGAACATTTTGAGAATTGCTGAAGAGGATTGGTTTATAAAGGAGTGTTTAAATATAATGAAATTGAATATTGAGGATGTATAAATATATATTTCATTAAGTTAAAAGTTTAGCAATTTAATTTAAATTTTTATACTATAAAACATTCTTTTTGGATTGAGGAAAATAATGTTAGCCCTCCCTCATATTTTTTCCTCTTTTGTTGCCAGCATAATATTCTGAAGAAATATTAGTATTTAATGTTAAACAGTGAACTACACAAGACTATAACAAAAATAGACATTTAGATCAATGGAACGGAATAAAAAAACCCAGAAATGAAGTAATCTTCAATAAAACAGGAAAGAATATCCAATGGGAAAAAGTCTCTTCAAGAAATGGTGTTGGGAAAACTGGACAGCGACATACAAAAGAATGAAATTGGATGAATTTCTCATACCATACACAAAAATAAATTCAAAGTAGGTTACAAACCTAAATATGAGACGGAAAACATTAAAATCTAGAGGAGAACACAGGCAGTAACCCTTGACCACAGCAACTTCTTACTAGATATATCTCATGAGGCAATGGAAACAAAAGCAAAATAAGCTATGGGGACTTCATCAGAAAAAAAAGCTTTTTCACAGTGAAGGAAATAATTAACAAAACTAAAAGATAACTATGGAAGGGGAAAGGATATTTGCAAATGACATATCCAAGCATAGGTTTAGTATCCAAAATCTATAAAGAACTTAACTCCACAGCACCAAAATGAATAATCCAATTAAAAATGGGTGGAACATATGAATAAACATTTTTTCCAAAGGACATATAGATGACCAGCAGACACTTGAAAAAATGATCAACATCACTGATCCTCAGAGGAATACAAATCAAAACTACAATGAAATATCACCTCACACATCTCAGAATGGAAATTAACGATGCAGGAAACGTGTTGTCAAGGATGTGGAGAAAGGTGAGCCTTCTTACGCTGTTAATTGGAATGCAAACTGATGCAGCCACTGTGAAAAGCAGTATGAAGTTTCCCCCAAAAGTTAAAAATAGAACTGCTCTACAGTTTAGTAATTTTACTACTAGACATTTACCCAAAGAATACAAAAATACTGATTCAAAGGGATGCATGCACCCTGATGTTCACAGCATTAACTACAATAGCCAAATTATAAAGAGCAAATGTCCATCAACTAATTAATGGATAAAGAAGAGGTGGTACACACACACACACACACACACACACACACACACACTAGAATATTACTCAGCCAACAAAAGGAATGAAATCTTGTTATTTACAAAAACATGGATGGAGCTAGAGAGTATTATACTAAGAGAATAAATCAGAGAAAGACAAATACCATGTGATTTCACTCATGTGGAATTTAAGAAACGAATGATCAAAGGGAAAAAAGAGAGAGGCAAAACAAGAAACATGAACTATAGAGAATAAACTGATAACAGAGGAGAGGGCTGAAGGGATGGGTTAAATAGGTGATTGGGATTAAGAAGTACACTTGTTGTGATGAGCAGTCAGTGTTGTGTTGAATCACTAAATTGTACAACTGAAACTATATTACACCATATATATAAATAACTGGAGTTATTTTTAAATATTTTAAATAAAAAACCTTTAAAGAGTTTTAACTGTCTAAATAGATTTCAGCTTTAGTTCATGGTCATAGGAAAACTGAACTCATCAGTTTGTTATTATAAAGGAGGAAAACAACAAGGAATAACAATATATAAAAAACAACAAATTTGAAGAAAAATAAAAGTATTCTATGAAGTCCATTGGAACACATTTAAGTAAAATTGAAATTGATTGTATTGATCACTAAAATAAAATTTATTATTGCACTTTCTAATCATCTGGCTTTAATTGTAGGTAATGAAAGACATACTCAACACCATAGTCCTTACAATGACATCATTCTTTAAAGAGGCTTGATAATACTCACCTAAAATCAGTCATTTAAATACATCTGTCACCTTTTTAGACTGTTTAAGTAATTTTCTCAACTATCATTAAATAAGAAATGGTCACTGCACATTTTCTTTGGTTTTATTGCTGTAAATTTACATCAAAAGAACCATCTCACATAATAATTGTTAGAGAATGATCCATTAAAATAAGAGACATATACAAGAAGAAGCAAATTCTAAATTGTTTTCTTTAGTGAAAATAATTTATTTTAATTGTGTAAAAACAAAAAAAAATTGAGTCAGAGAACTTAACTGAGATTTTACTTATTATGGCAATTACATGGAAAAATTATTACAGAAATTTTTTTTCTCTTCAGTAAAAGTAATCTGCAATTAGCCATGTACAGTTTATGCACTAAAAATGTCTAACTTTGGCTATGAACAGATCATCTTCGATTCTGAATATTTTTCTCAGCTATAGTAATATTGAACACGCACATACACACATTACCATTTCTGGTAGCTGGTGGGCCAATAGCCATGGCCACTAATGAAAATAATTAAAATTTTAAGTCAAATATAGATAACACTGAAAATACTAATGGACCTCATTTTCTTAAAAAAAGATATCATTTATTTATTCATGAGAGACACACAGAGAGAGGCAGAGACTTAGGCAGAGGGAGAAGGAAGCTCCCTGTGGGGAGCCCGATGCAGGACTCAATATTAGGACCTCAGGATCACGCCCTGAGCTAAAGGCAGACACTCAACCACTGAGGCACCCCGTTGCCCCGGACCTCATTTTTTAGAGCAGTTTAGCCTTAAAGAAAATTGAGCAGATAATATAAAGATTTCTTTATATCTACTTTCTTCCTCCTGCCCAGAGTTTCCACTGTTACTAACTTCTTGCACTAACGTGGTACATTTTTTCCTACTGGTGAAATACTGATACATACTATTGTTATTGTCATTGTTATAATTAATTAAAGTCCATATTTTACTTTGGGTTTACTCTGTGTTGTACATTATTTGGTTCTGACAAATATATATATAATGACATGTATCCATCATGACAGTGTCATACAGAAGATACTCATTACCTTAAACATCCCCTGTGTTCTTCCTTTTCATCCTTCTCCCTCCATGAAACCCTGGTAGCTGCTAATTTTTTTTTCTGTCTATAATTTTTCCCTTTTTAGACTGTCATATAGTTGGAATTGAACAGCATGCAGTCTTTTCAGATTGGCTTATTTCACTAAGCAACATACATTTAAGGTTATTCCATGTCTTTTTGTGGTTTTATATAGCTCATTTCTTTTTATCACTGAATAATATTCCACTGTATGGATGTATTACAGTTTGTTTATCCATTCACATTTTGAAGGACATCTTGGTTACTTCCAATTTTGACAATTATGAAGAAAGCTGCTGTACACATTCTTATTCATGCTTTCATGTGTACATAAATTTTCAAGTCATTTGTGTACATACCCAGGAGTGTGCTTACTGCATCATTTAGTAAGATTATAATTAGTTTTGTAAGAAACTGCCACATTATCTTCCAAAGTTGTGGTATCTTTTTGCATCCCACCACCAATGAAGAATTCCTGTTGCTCTACACCTTCACCATCATTTGGTATTGTCAGGGGTTTTTTTTGTTGTTGTTGTTTGTTTGTTTTGTTTTGTTTTGTTTTCCATTACAGCTACACTAATAGGTATGTAGTAGTACCTCATTATTGTTTTAATTTGCAATTCTCTAGTGTCATATCTTGGTAAACACTTTTTAATATCTTTGTTATTGATTTTCTCTTGAACAATGTGTCTGTTCAGATCTTTACCTATTTTTAATTGGATTGTTTTCTTATTATTAAATTTAAGTGTTTTTAATACATTTTGGATACATCTTTGTAAGATATGTTTTGCCGTAGCTTGCTGTAGTTTGTCTTTTCATTCTCCTAACAGTGTCTCGTATAGAATAAGATCCAGTTGACTGATGATGATGTTCTGTTCAGCTAATTTTTACTGAATTTCCCTCTGCTGGAACTATTACTGGAAGAGAGAGGTGTTAATGGATGTTTCTGTTTTTCTTTGCAATTATATTAGGTTTTGCCTCACATATTTTGAAATTTTATTTTTAGACACATATTTATTAAAGATTGTTATGTTTTTTAGAGAATTAACCCCTTAGTCATTATGTGATGCCTTTTCTATCCCTGATTATTTTCCTTCTTCTGTGTATCCTTTGTCGAAAATTAAAAGAAATACTCCTACTTTCTTTTGAACTGTGTCACAAAGATATATCTTCCTCCATCCCTTTATTTTAAATCTACATGTGTATTTACACTGAATGTGAGTTTTGTAGATAAAATGGATTTTTTTGATTTATTAAATCTTTTTGTTGGTATATTGTCATTCATATTTATTATTATTGTCACATTTAGATTAATAGCCATAGTACTTGTAAATATTTTCTATTATTGCCCATGTTCTTTTCTCCTTTTTTGTCTTCCAATCTTTTTTCTGTCTTATGTGATTTGAGTTCTTTATACAATTTCATTTTCTCTCTTAGCATATGAATTATAGTTATTTTAAAATTTTTTATTCTGATTGTCCAGAGTTTGCAATAAATGCTTACAACTATATAAGTTCATGTTCAAATAACACTACACTGTTTCCTGGATGGTCCAGATACATTATAATGGATTATCCCCAATTCCTCCCTCCTGCTCCTTAAAGCATTTCCATCATTTATTTCATTTATCCATAAGCAATAATCACACAATACATTGTTATTATTTTGAACAATGAACAAGTAGAGCAATTAAGAATAGGAAAAATAAGTGTTTATTTCATCTTCATTTATTCTTTCTCTAATGTTCTCCTCTTTATATAGACCTGAGTTTCCAACCTGTATTATTTTCCCTCTCTGAGGAACTTAGAGCTTTTCTCACAAGTCACATGTGCTGGTGAAAACTTCCCTCAGCTTTTGTTGTCTAAAAAGTTCTTTATATCTCCTTCACTTTTGAAGAATAGTTTTACTGGACACATATTCCAGGATGGTGGGTTTTTTCTTTCAATACTTTAAACCCTATTCTCTTCTACCTTGACTGGTTTGTAAAGAGAAATCCAGTGTAACTCTGATCTTTCTTTGTTCTTTCTTCCTTTATAGGTGAGGATTCCCCACACTTTCTTTTTCAACTTGCGTGGTGTTTTCTGATATGCCTGTGACTATGGCTTGATGTCTGGCATTAATTTGACGGATGTCTCACCCATTATTTCTTCAAATATTTATTTTGCTCCTTTCTCACTTCTTTTACTGCATGTTACATCTTTTGTAATTGTCCCACAGTTTTTAGATATCTCATTTCTTTTCCATTCTTTTTTTTTCCTCTTTAAATTAAACTTTGGGAGATTTCTATTAGAATATGCTAAAGCTCACCGATTCTTTCCTCAACTGTGTCAAGTCTACTGATTGGCCCATCAAGGCATTATTCATTACTGTTAGTTTTTAATATTTGATATGTCTTCTTGTTTTTTGGGGTTTCCACATCTCTGCTTATATTACTTGTCTGTTCCTGAATATTTTCTATTTTTCCACTGAATCCCTTAGTGTATTAATCATGGTTATTTCACCTACCTATATTGCACTTCCAAACTTCTGTCGATTGCAAGTCTGGTTCTCTTGTTGCTTTGTCTTTTAGACTGTGGGTTTGTTTTGTTTTGTTTTCCTTTTTAGTTAGCATGCCTTCTAAATTTTTTTGAAAGTAGACATGATATATTGTGTAATAGGAACTAAGATAAATAGGCCTTTAGTGTGAGGCTTTAGTTTTACTTGTAGGAGTTATGTTGTATTTATTGTTTTAACCATATGT
The DNA here is from genome assembly GCF_011100685.1 of Canis lupus familiaris. Taxonomy (NCBI): domain Eukaryota; kingdom Metazoa; phylum Chordata; class Mammalia; order Carnivora; family Canidae; genus Canis; species Canis lupus. The sequence goes on along the minus strand of NC_049253.1, from coordinate 25,098,966 downwards.
ATCTAATTTTTAAATTTTCTCTAGTATCCTTTTTTTTTGTCTCCCCTGTATTATTTGGGCTCCCTTGGCAATTTATTCTTAAATAGAGTCTAAATTTTGTAGTTTCTGATCTGTAATTGCCTGATCTATAGGAGTCCTATTGATGTGGCAGTAAGTTATAGGGAGGGGAAGACATTATTCTGTAATCCTATGATTAGGTCTAAGTATTTTACCAGGTTTGTGAGCCAGAGCTGCAACTTTCAGAAATGCTTTTCAGCCCTTCCCCCTGCCCCCTCAAGAGAGATAGATATTTCCTTGTTCTAAGATTTGGAGTAACAACTTTCAAGCTCTTTAGATATTAGATCAAAAGTTGTAAGCCTAGATAGCTTTTTTAAAAAATGTATCACTTACCAAATTAATTAGCAAAATAGGGATTTAGGGATATATAAAAAGTTATGAAACTTGATTTTAAGTATTTTTTAAAAATCATATAAATTGACTATAATAGTATCAGAGAAAAATTAATTTACTTTCTTTTTTTAATTTAAATTCAATTAGCCAACATATAGTACATACTTAGTTTCAGATATAGTGCTCAATAATTTTCAGTTGCATATAACACTCAGTGCTCATCAAATCATGTGCCTTCCTTAATAGTTGTCACTGATTTACCCCAACTCTCCTTCCAGTTTTTGATGGAACAAAAATTATACTGATGCTGGATTTCTTTCTTTCTTTCTTTCTTTCTTTCTTTCTTTCTTTCTTTCTTTCTTTCTTTCTTTCTTTCTTTCTTTCTTTCTTCTCTTTCTTCTTTCTTTCTTTTTCTTTCTTTCTTTCTTTCTTTTTTTTTTGATGCTGGATTTCTTTTTTTTTTTTTTTTAAGATTTTTTAATCTATTTATCCATAGAGACACACAGAGAGGAGAGAGAGAGAGAGAGAGAGAGAGAGAGAGAGAGAGAGCAGGCACCATGCAGAGAGCCCGACGTCGGATTTGATCCAGGGTCTCCAGGATCATGTCCTGGGCTGCAGGCGGCGAGAAACCGCTGTGCCACCAGGGCTGCCCTGATGCTGGATTTCTAAAAGAAACAACAGAAATTAGAAAGTAGTGGCATGAACTTTTACCCTATACTGACAAATATCTTTTGTGAGGATAAGGTGAAAAAAGACATGTGCCAAAACCAAAAATAGAGATTTTATTACAAATAAAATGTTACCAAAGGAAAATTTTAAGTAGGTAGTGGGCAAAAGAAAATAACACCAAAGGAAAATTCCAAGATTCAAAAAGAAATAAAGAACAAAGAAAAAAATACATTAGTGCATAAATCTAGAGACAGCTATAAAAACGATATAATTAACTCTTGTGGGTTTCAAAAAGATAAAATAATCTACATGATAAAATCAGTATAAAAATATAAAGGTATGTAAAGTATTCTCAGGTTCTTGTATAAAGGGATATTAGTAAATATATTGATTAATCTTAGACTTTAATGACCTAAAATTAATGATAAAATGTCTAAAACTACAAAGATTAAACATAGGGATGCCTGGGTGGCTCAGCGGTTGAGTCCCTTCCCCCTGCTCAGGGCATGATCTGCGGTCTCAGGATATAGTCCCACATGAGGCTCCCTGCCTGGACCCTGCTTCTCCCTCTGCCTACCTTTCTACGTTTCTCTCTGTGTCTTTCAGGAATAAATAAAATCTTTAAAAAGAAAGGAAGAAAGAAAGAAGGAAAGAAAGAAAGAAAGAAAGAAAGAAAGAAAGAAAGAAAGAAAGAAAGAAAGAAAAAGAAAGAAAGAAAGAGAAAGAAAGAAAGAAAGAGAAAGAAAGAGGAAAGAAAAGAAGAAGAAGAAAGAAAGAAAGAAAGAAAGAAAGAAAGAAAGAAAGAAAGGAAAGAAAGAAAAGAAAGAAAGAAAGAGAAAGAGAATAACATTCTAACTAGTACAAAAAATTACTTTGACAATCAAAAGGAGGATATTATAATGATGGCAAAGCAGAGAAACATATTGCAATAGAAGATGCAAGCTAAGACTGTAAGATTATAAATTCAAACATATCAATGATTGTAATAAATCTACATAAACCAATTTCTAAAAACCCAGGCTTTGTTTATTTATAGAACACTCATTGTAAGTTTGGATCAAACTTATGCACACAGAAATACTGACTATAAGAAAAAATTAATGATGGGCAGCCCAGGTGGCTCAGCGGTTTAGCGCTGCCTTCAGCCCAGGACCTGATTCTGGAGACCCAGGATTGCGTCCTGAATCAGGCTCCCTGCATGGAGCCTGCTTCTCCCTCTGCCTATGTCTCTGCCTCTCTCTTTCTGTCTTTCATGAATAAATAAATAAAATCTTATAAAAAATAAAAATAATAATGAATAAAAAAAGACAAAAAGAAAAAGTCCAGCAAAAAATAAATACTAATTTTAAAAAGAAAATCATTTAGTTATAGTAATATCATTTTGTGATGTTTTGTATAATCCATGTGGAGTTCTCAATGACTGGAGAGATGTCTGTGCTAGAGATGCATGTTAGGGAGCTGTTTACATATAGATAAGGGAGCTGTTTACATATAGATAATATTTAAAGTTATAAGACTTGGGGATCCCTGGGTGGCTCAGCAGTTTAGCTCCTGCCTTCCGCCCAAGGCGTGATCCTGGAGTCCCGGGATCAAGTCCCACATCGGGCTCTCTGCGTGGAGCCTGCTTCTCCCTCCGCCTGTGTCTCTACCTCTGTGTGTGTGTGTGTCTCTCTCTCATGGATAAGTAAATAAAATCTTTAAAAAAAAAAAGTTATAAGACTTGATAAATCACCAAAAGTGAATTTTATAGGAAGAAAAGAGAATCAAGATTGAGTGCCAGGGGATCCCTGGGTGGCGCAGCGGTTTAGCGCCTGCCTTTGGCCAAGGGCACGATCCTGGAGACCCGGGATCGAATCCCATGTTGGGCTCCCGGTGCATGGAGCCTGTTTCTCCCTCTGCCTGTGTCTCTGCCTCTCTCTCTCTCTCTCTGTGTGACTATCATAAATAAATAAATAAATAAATAAATAAATAAATAAATAAGAAAAGATTGAGTGCCAGAAACCACCAGCTTTAAGATGTCAGTTAGATGAAAAAGAAGCAGTAAAAGAGATGAAAAACAAGCCATCAATTTGGAAGGAAGAAAACCAGGAAGTTTTCTGAAAGTCAAGTGTGTCAAGGTGGAATGATTGATGAATCATGATAAAGTCTGCTTATAGATCATATAAATTCGAAATATGATCAATGATTAGACAATAATGACAAAAAGGTTGAAAATGTTGATAACTCTTACAGTATATTGTGTTCTCCAACACCCTTAATATCAATTCCTCATTCCGTCATCAGAAGTGATAATTTGTTTTTTAACAATTAATTCTCCCTCATTTCCCTCTTTTTCTCTAAAATCAGAAATGGGTTTTTTTTTTCCATTGGTGTATTTATTCCAAAACTCCACACATTCAGTATGGAAGGTCCCTTTATTGTATACATAACTGGTTTATATTACTTGGGGAGATAAATTTTATTAAATGTTTTTCTTGTGGTTGTCTTACTGAGCAAAATAAGTCATAATAGAGCATACAAGTAAATTGATGTTTCTTCTCTTTTTCATCAATATAGATGACATTATTAGAAAAAAAAAGAAATATACCTTCTAGGAGCATATTAACAGAGAATGAATAGAGAACCACCTCAATTACTGCTGGAGATTCTTCTGTTAAGGAAGATCAACCACTAATTTCCATATATCTGCTCTAAAAGTACCACAAATTTTTAATTATGATCCACTCCTATGAGACTTATATTCTTACCGATGCAGGTCCAAATGAGTTTACTATGTCCCTTTAGATAGGAACTTTAATGATTAGATATCCACGTGGAGGAAATCCTTAGAAGCCATTTTCCATAATCTTAATCTCTTTAAACTTAGCTTATTTCTCTTCCTCTTGGTTTGTTTCTGAGATTTCAAATTTCCATGTATAGATACTAATTTATGATAAAAGCTGAAGGTCAAATTTTGTTCTTTATAATTCAAGGTAATAGTCAGTTTTGGAAAGAGAAAGAAGAGATCTTCAACTCCCATATACAATCAACTATGCCATCCACTTGCTTCCATTGTCACAATATTTATAGGTATAGGAGGTATACATCAGGGAAATGCTCAATATATTTGGGTATATTTTGTTTCAACTATAAATTATTTCTTCCACAGCTAAGTAAGATCATATGTGTGTCTTGAAACTTCCTTACACTCCTTTTATTCATAGTCTAGGCTGAAAGAAAATATAAGTTGCTTATCTTATGATTTATTTTCACATGATCTCCAACTTGATTTCCATTTGGCTTTATAGGAGATAACCATTCCCAAGCAAAATGTTTATATAGGTTTTATTTTTCAAGCTACGTGGAAATCTAAAATAAAGAGTGAAACTTGAAGGTTATTAGAAGAAAATGGAAGAGCCCTGTCTAGTCTCAATTAAAAGACTTTTCTCCTTTCCATTAAAGGTCAACTCCATATTAGACTAGCTATGATTTTGATGGCTCAATATAGTTATTTACTAATATTAATTATTCTTATCTTGATTGCAGTAGGTAGTATGGGCTCTGAACTGACCCTTTTAATTGGAGTGTGTGATCAAATAATTATTCTTCAAAACACAATTTGACAGTGTGCCCAAACCTAGAAAATAACAACTTACCCTGAATACAATAGGGTCATTTTATTTGCTTTTAACAAAGTTGAGATTTCTATCCAATTTGAATATGACTGTATTTTATGGTACTTCTATATGGATTATAAATAAATGAAGGAAGTAAATTTAGGTATTCAGAATGTTTGTATGATATATGAGGAGGAAGACTCACTACACACTAAGAACCAAATGCTACTAGAAGGGTTCAAGATTGCAGTGTTAGGAAGATCTTGAACTCATCTTTTCCTATAGACACACAAAAATTATAATATATATAATGATTCCCTCCAAATAGACCTGAAATCTAAGTAAACATAGCCTCCACAACAAAGGATAAAAGGCAGCATTAAAATGCATAGGAGATTCAGAAACATGCTTATACCAAAACAAAAACAAAAACAAAAACAAAACACTGTGGCAATTCACAAGCAAAAGGGATCTCAAAAATACATAAAATTTTTCCTGATAAAGAAGGGGTCTGTACTCCACACCAAGTACTTCAACCTCTAAATATTGTACAGGATAAATGAACTCCAGAAAAACCACAGAACTGTAGGGAACAGAAAACGTGCTCTTAAAAGGCTCACTAAAAAATTCACTTGCACAGGATCCTTGCACATAAATACCAGTCTGAAAATTACATAGACCGTATGGGAAAGAAACCCACTAATTAATCTTAAAACATCTGCAAGAGAAGCAGGAAATCTTTTGAACTCTTTCTGGGGCAGAGACACCAGTGGATGCCATTTTGTGACCTCATTCCAACTTCTAATACTGACAATGGTGAGAGCTATTTGGAATTTTCCCTCTAATCTGTTTGCACCAGAGTGTGCACCCCTCTAAGGGCTCTACCTACACCCATTATGTAGCTCTGTATTATAGCTAAGACAGCCAAGAACCCCACTTATAACACAGCTGCATATCACAACCAGGCCAGGTATGAGGCCATCCACTTCTGTGTCATACTTACATGTCACAGCCAGTCAGTGAAGAGCTTCATTAACCCTTGGGGGCGGCTGCATGACACAGTCAGGTCAAGTGACAGCCCTGCTTACCACCCCAAGCCATAGTTGTGATCCAATCACAGTAGGTGGACACAGGCACCTGACAGAAAGAAAACCCTTGAGGACCTGGTTCAGGTGCTTTGGAAAATGGTGCTTCTGAGCCCCACAGGACACCTACACAAGATCATTCCTTCAAGACTGGGAGTGGTAACTAATTTGCCCAATACAATTAAACACAAAGGAGTCAGGCAAAATAAAGAGACAAGGAAATGTATTCTAAATGGAAAAAAAAAAAAAGGATAAAACCACAGAATAAGGCCTTAATGAAACAGAGGTAAGTCATCTACCTAACCAGGAGTCTAAAATAATGGTCTTAAAGATGTTCACTAACCTTGAGAGAAAAATGAGCACAGTGTGCACTTGAACTTTCTATATGAAGTTGAACTTTCTGTATGAAGAGATAAAAAATATTTTTTATACCAAACGGAAGTTACAGCACTGAAGAACACAATAAATGCACTGAAAAATATACTAGAAGGGTACAACAACAGACTTGATGAAGCAGAACATATCAGTGAGGTGGAAATAAAAATGGAAATAACTCAAACAGATTGACAAAGGAAAAAAAATTAAAAAATAAAATATTTTAAGGGAATTTTGGGACAACATTAAATATAATGTTCATATTATAGGGGTCACAGGAGAAGAGAGAGAGAAGACCAAGAACTTTATTTGAAGAATTAATGGCTAAAAATTCCCCTCATTTCTGCTGAAGGAAAACAAACATTCATATTTGGGAACTCCAGAGAGTTCCAAATAAGAGAAACCTCAAGAGATATACACTGAGACACATTATAATCAAAATGGTAAAAACTAAATAAAGAAATCTTAAAAGTAGCAAGAAATAAGTGTAACCTCATAAAGCTATCAGCTAAATTTTCAGCAAAAAAGTTGCAGGTTAAAATGGAGTAACATGACATATTCAAAGTGTTGAAAGGAAAAGAAAAAAAACTGCCAACCAAGAATTTTCTACCGAGCAATGATTCAGAATTAAAGGGATATTAAGGATTTTTCAGATAAGCAAACTGTAAAGGAGTTCATTGCCACTATATCAGTCCTACTAGAAATCTTAGAGACTTATTTAAGCTTAAAAGCAGTGGCACAGATAAGTAATGAGTTTATAAAAGTAAAAATCTTGGGACATCTGTGTGGCTTAGTCAATTAAGCCTCCAACTCTTAATTTTGGCTAAGTTTATGATCTCAGATTGTGAGATTGGGCACCATGTTGGATTACACACTGGGGTTGGAGCCTGCCTAAGATCCCCTCCCTCCTTTTCCCTCACTCCCTGCACTCTCTCCCTCTCTTGAAAAAAAAAAAAAAGTAAAAATTTCAATGGCAAAGGTAAATATATAGTAAAGATAGTAGATCAATCATTTATAAAGCAAATATGAAGGTTAAAAGACAAAAGCAGTCACAGTGAAAATTGCAATAATTAGTTAATGTATGCATAATAAAAATGTAAATGTGACATCAAAAATATAAAATGTAAGGGAGAAAGAGTAAAAATATGGTTTGGAAAGTGCTCAAATATAAGTTTCTATGAACTTAAAACCAAAGGTTATATACATAGGCTATTATATGCAAATTTCACAATAACCACAAGCAAAAATATTTTAAAAATTAAAAAAAGGAAGAGAGATTGAGAAAGAGAAAGGAACCTAAACATAATGCTAAAGAAAGTCATCAAACCACAAGGAAATAGAGAAACAGAAAAAGAAACAGAGAGAAACTATAGAAACAAAAAACAATTAACAAAATAATAAGTGTATACCTATCAATAATTACTTTAAATGTAAATGCACTATATTCTCCAATCAAAAGACATGGAGTGACTGAATGGATAATTCTTTTTAAAAAGACCCATCTTGGGACGCCTGGGTGGCTCAGCGGTTGAGCATCTGCCTTTGGCTCAGGGCATGATCCCACGGTCCCAGGACTGAGTCCCACATCAGGCTCCCTGCATGGAACTTGCTTCTCTCTCTGCCTGTGTCTCCGCCTGCCTCTCTCTCATGAATAAATAAACAAAATCTTTTTTAAAAAAAGGACCCATCTCAGGGATCTCTGGGTGGCTTTTTTTTTTTCTTTTTTTAAAGTTAGCCAGTGTGTAGACTTTATTACATAGGCACATTTTTTTTTTAAGTAAACTGGTTTTATATAAAATTAATCATAATAGTACAAGAAGTTACATTAATTGAGGATGGATGATAAATAAAGGAAAATATAAGCCTTGAATCAGCTGAATCACTCACTGGATCTTGGGTCCACCCATCCTGACAGACTGAAATTCATTGATTGACTTTACAAAATGGAGGGAAAGGAGGAGTGCTCTTTTTTATCTTTTATTCTTTGGCTAACACACTGATTCTGTTTAATTTCCTGCATATGGTAAAGTTTTCTCCAGGTTCTGTTGGCAGGTAGACACAGAGGTCAAATGAACACCGGCTTAGGGTCAGAGGAGCTCATAATATTCCCTAATGCCTGCCTTTGAGCCACGGAGTGATCCTGGAGACCCGGGATTGAGTCCCACATCAGACTTCCTGCATGGAGCATGCTTCTCCCTCTGCCTGTGTCTCTGTTTCTCTCTCTCTCTCTGTCTTTCATGAATAAATAAATAAAATCTTTAAAAATAAAAAAATAAAAAGGACCCATCTCTTTATGCTTTACAAGAGACTTACTAAGAATTAAAGATACATAGAGACAGAAAGTAAAGAGTTAGAAAAAGATATTCCAAAAAAAAAAAAAAAGAAAGAAAGAAAGAAAAAGATATTTCATGCTAAAAGAAACAAAAAGAATCTGGTATTGCTATACTCAGATCAGACAAAATAGGCATTAAAACAAAGACTATAATAAAAAACAAAGAAGGGTATTATACAACAATAAAGAGAGCAATCTAGTAAGGAGAGATAGCATTGATAAATATATATGCTTCCAACATAGGAGAACCAAAATGTATAATGCAGGGGAGCCTGGACATCTCAGTTGGTTGAGCATCTGACTTGGTTTTGGCTCAGGTCACGACCTTGAGATGGAGCTCCATGCTCAGCAGGAATCTGCTGGAGATTCTCTCCTACTCTCTCCCTTTCCCTCTGCCCCTCCTTCACTCATTCATGGTCTCTCTCCTCCTCTAAACATAAATAAATAAATCTTTAACAAATCCAAAGGGAGAAATTGACAGGAACATGATAATAGCAGGGGACTTCAAAACCCAACTTAAATAATTGAATATATCATCCAAACAGAAGATCAAAAGGATATATCTCCTTAAATAGCACATTAGACCAGATGGACTTAATAGACATAAATAGAACATTCTATCAAAAAACAACAGAATACACATTCTATTCAAAGACATATAGGACATTCTCCATGATACATTACATGTTAGGCCACAAAGGAAGTCTCAGTAAAGTTAATATGACTGAAATTATATCAGGTATCTTTTCTGACCACAGTGTTATGAATGTAAAAATCAATTAGAAGAAAACTGGAAAAAAAATACAAAAATGTGGAGATTAAAAAACATGCTACTGAACACCAATGGGTCATCAACAAAATCAGAGGAAAAACAAAAAAATACCTAGACAGAAATGAAAACACAAATAGAACATATAAAAATCTATTAGATACAATATAAATGATTTTAAGAAAGAAGATCAGAGCAATACAGGCTTACCTCAGGGAATAAGAGAAATCTCAAATTAACAATTTAACTTTATATCTAGAACTAGCAAAAAAAAAAAAAAGAAAAAGCCCAAAGTTAGTAGGAAAAAAGAAATGATAAAAAGCATAGCAGAAGTAAATAAAATGGGGATTAAAAAGCTAATAGAAAAGATTGATGAAACTAAGAGCTGATTTTTTGAAAAGATAAACAAAATTGATAAATCAGGAACCTTTCTTTTAGGGAGATTGAATCAGTAAGGCAAAATTCCAAACAAATAAAAGTCCATGATCAGATGATTTCATTAGTGAATTCTATCAAACATTCAGAGATTTAGTCCCTATCTATCTGAAACTTTTCCAAAAAACTGAAGAGGAGAGAACATTTCCAAACTAATTTTATGAGGCCAGCATTATCTTATTACCAAAACCTAGAAAAAGGCACCACAAAAAAATATAGACAAACATCCTTGATGAATATAGCTGTAAAAATCCTCAATAAAATATTGGCAAGCCAAATTCAACAAAACCTTGAAAGAATCATACACCATGATCAAGTGGTATTTATTCCAAGGATGCAAAGGATGGTTCAACATCCACAAATCCATCAATTCAATACACCACATTAACAAAATGAAAAATAAAAATCATATGATCACCTCAATAAATGCAGAAAAAGCATCTGACAAAATTCAATCTTAATTTATCACAAAAATTTTCAACAGTTAGTACAGAGGAACTGTAACTCAACTTAATAAAGGGCATATATGAAAAATCCACAGCTAACATCACACTTAATGGTGAAAAACTAAAAGCTTTAAGATCCAAGGACAAGGCAAGTATGCCCATTTTTGCCACTTTTATTCAACACAGTACTGAAAGTCCTAGCTGCAGCAATCAGACAAGAGAAATGAAACACATCCAAATCAAACAGGAAGAAGTAAAATTGCTTTTATTTATAAATGACATGATGCTATACATAGAAAATCCTGAAATCTATACTAAAAAAAAAAAAAAAAAAACCTGTGGAACTAAAAATGAATTCAGTAAAGTTACAGGATACAAGTCTGTATTCAGACATTTATGGAATTCCTATACACTAATTATGAGCTACCATAAAGAAAAATTAATAAAGCAATCCCATTTGCATTAACATCGAAAATAGTAAAATATCTAGGAATACATTTAACCAAGGAGGTGAAAGACTGGCACTCTGAAAACTATAACACTGATGAAAGAAACTGAAGAAGACACAAATTAATAGAAATGTATTTGGTGCTCATGAATGAAATAATTAATATTGTTAAAATGTCCATACAACCCAAGGCAATATATGGATTCAATGAAATCCCTATTTTCCAGTGGCATTTTCCACAGAACTAGAGCAAATAATTCTAAACTTTGTATGGAACCACAAATGATTCTGAGTGGCTAAAGCAATCATAAGGAAGAAAAACAAAGTTGGAAGTATCACACTTACTGATTTCAAACTATACTACAAAGTGATAGTAACAAAACCAGCATGGTACTGGCATAAAAACAAACACATAGATCACTGACACAGAATAGAGAACTCAACTAAATCCACACATAAATGAATAATTTAATTTATAACAGAAAATCAAGAACACACGATGGAGAAAGGATAGCTATCTCTTCAATAAATGGTATTGGGAAAACTGGTTAGCCACATGCAAAAGAATGAAACTGGACCTTATCTTATAACATACACTATAATTTACTCCAAACTTATTAAAGATTTGAATTTAAGGCTTGCAATCACAAAATTCTTAATAGAAAGCATAGGCAACAAGACTTGATGTTGATCTTAGTGATGTATTTGTAGATCTTATGGCAAAGGCAAGGGTAATAAAATAAAAAATAAATTAAGGTAACTATATCAAACTAAAAAAAAAATCTTTACATCAAAAAAAAAAAATCATTAAAACAGGCAAACCACTGGGCAGCCTGGGTGGCTCAGCGGTTTAGCGCCACCTTCAGCCCAGGGTGTGATCCTGGAGACCTGGGATCCAGTCCCATGTTAGGCTCCCTGCGTGGAGCCTGCTCCTCCCTCTGCCTATGTCTCTGCCTCTCTCTCTTTCTCTTTCTCTCTCTCTCTCTCTCTGTCTCATGAATAAATAAATAAAATCTTTAAAAACAAAACAAAACAAAAAAACAGGCAAACCACTGAATGGGAGAAGATATTTACAAATCATATATCCAATTAGGGGTTATTATACAAAATATATACAGAACTCATAAACTCAACAATAGAGAATCAAAAAGCTACAAAAAAGGGGCAGAGTATGGAAATTAGTATGGAGGTTCCTCAAAAATTTGAAAATAGAACTACCCTACAATCCAGCAATTGCAATACTAGATATTTACCAAATAACACAAAAACACTAATTTGAAGGGATATGTTTACCCTGATGTTTACACTAGCATAATCTACAATAGCCAAGTTATGGTAACAGCCCAAGTGTGCATTGATGAATGGATAAAGAAGTGGTGGAATATTTACAATTGAATATTACTCAGCCATAAAAATGAATGAAATCTTGCCATTTGCAATGGCATGCATAGAGCTAAAGACTACTATTGCTGAGTGAAATAAGTCAGTCAGAGAAAGACACATACCATACGATTTCTCTCATATGTGGAATTTAAGAAACAAATTATTTTAATAATTAATTATTTACTTCAGAGAGAGAGAAAATAAGGGGAGGCACAGAGGGTGAGTGACAAGCAGACTCCACACTGATCACAAAACCAACAGGGAGCTTGATCCCATGACCCAAAGATCATGACCTGAATCAAAATCAAGAGTCAGATGTTCAACCAGCTGAGCCATCCAGGCACTCTAAGAAACAGACTCTTAACTATAGAGAACAAATTGATGGTTACCAAAAGGGAAGTGGGTGGGAGCATGGGTTAAATAAGTGATGAGGATTAAAGAGCACCCTTGTGATGAGCACTGGGTGTTGTATGGAAGTCTTGAATCACTGTATTGTACATCTGAAAGTAATATTACACTGTATGTCACTAACTGGGATTTAAATAAAAAACTAAAAACCAAACTAAAACAAAACAAAACAAAACAAATAGATAGGAATCTAACAGACATTTTTCCAAAGAAGATACAAATGGCCAACAGGCACATGAAAAAAATCTTCCACATCACAAATTATTAGAAAAATGGAAATTAAAATTAAAATGAGATATCACTTCATATCAGTTAGAATAGCTATTATCAAAAAGACAAATAATAAATATGGGAGAGGATGTGGGGAAAGGGAAATCCTTGCACACTTGGTAGAAATATAAATTGGTGCAACCACTATAGCAAACAACATGGAGAGTCCTCAAAAAATTAAGAATAGATCTACCATATGACCTAGCTATGCTACTTCTTGGTATTTATCTAAAAATTATGAAAAGATTAATTTTAAAAGATATATATATATATATATATATATATATATACCCCTATGTTCACTGCAACATTATTTATAATACCCAAAATATGGAAGCGACCTACTTTTCCATTGATAGATGAACAAATAAAGAAAATGTGGTATACATATATGGTGGAGTACTCAACCATAAAGATGAATGAAATCTTCCTATTTGTGACAACATGGATGAGCCTTAAGGCTAGGTGAAATAATTAGATAGAGAAAAATATATTTTTTTCATTTCACTCATAAGTAGAATAAAAAAAAAACACAAAAACATACTCATAAATACAGAGAACAAATTGATGGTTACCAGAAAAGAACAGCGTTGGGAGGTGGGCAAAATTGGTGAAGAGAGTCAACTGCATGTTTATGGATGATAACTAGACTTTTGTAATGTATACAGATGTTAAATTATAATGTTATACACCTAAAACGTATATATTATTATATACTAACTTTACCTAAAAAACCCAATGCCAATTATTTTTGGCAGCACACACAAATATATAATTATAGAAATGGATGAGCATCAGTGCTGAAATTCAATGCATAACTGATAAAATTTGGGACTATGTGCATGTCCTATCATTTTAATGTAGAATGTGATTAGGCTTGAAAATGAAGGAAAAAAGGCAAGGTGGTAAATTGAAGAGATTTCTGAGGGCAATTTCATTATATATAAAATTGAAGATACTAAACTAGATATTTTCCATGACTCCTTTCATATAAAGTTCTGTGAGTTTCAACAAAATTTGTGCCTGAGTAGCTCTTGCATATTATGAAAAACAATCACCTTATATAGCACACTATGAATAAAGGGCTGGTTGTTGTTAAGTAGAATGAAAGACTATAAAATGTCTTGGTAAAAAGGGACATTTAACCAACCCAATGAACTATGGTTCTGCTCACTTTTTTCCCTCTAAGATCATTTTAATATATGCTAGAAAAGGTCACGATTAAATTTTTGATCTCCTTAACTTGTTATTAACTTTTGTAAATTCAGAACAAGCCAGAAAATGGCATATTATTTCTCTGTAATTCATATGTTAACCAGAACTACTAGAATTTCTATGAGGAATTAAAGTATCTCAGAAATTCTTTCCAGGTAGTACAATCTTAGTGAATAAATAGGTTAAATCTATTTCCTCTTCTTGCTGACAAGAGTTGTTAGCAGAATTTGCAGTGAATGAAAATTATTGCTATGTTATCTGGAATTAGTACAATTTCTAGGAAGCTGTAAAAATTCTGGGCAGCATGTATGAATTTAAGGAGAATTTCAATTTCTTGTTGCTGGTGAACTCTTGTTCAGCTTTCTCTATAATCTCTAATCTTATAGATTGCCAAGCCCAAATGATTCAAGAAGGGAAATTGGACATGTCCTTTAGTACTTCTGTTATGTTGGAATTTCTCCTACACTAATATCTACTCAAACCCAAAATGTGGAAGATTTCTGCAGCCTCATGGGAATCATAAATGAACATGCATTCTGAATGCAGACTGCATATCATTGCTGTTTAAATATCAAATGATTCCAAGAGAGAATATGTACTTAGTGATTATTTATTCATCATTGGATTGGACTAAAATATTTTTTGATGTGGCATTTTTATTATTATTGACTTAAATTCCATTTTTATATAAATATCTATCTCCGTTTAAGTAGATATTAGAAAAATTTGTAGTTCATATGCTTCACTATATTATTTTTATTGCATTCTTCACCAAAAGTGACTCAAAAAAGAGTTTTGTATGTGTACCTATGCATCTATATGTATATGTGAGTATGTGAATAAAAATAGATGGAGAGGAGAAAAAAAGATTAGACCTCACAGATTATTAGGACATAGTTGTCACAGGTTATTCTATGAGATGGCATTAAGGGTATTATTTGGGGGGTGGGGGGGCACCTGAGTGGCGCAGTGGTTGAGTGTCTGCCTTTGGCTCAAGTTGTGATCCCGTGGTCCTGGGATGGAGTTCCACATCAGGCTCCCTGTGGGGAGCCTGCTTCTCCCTCTGCATATGTCTCTGCACCTTTCTCTGAGTCTCTCATGGATAAATAAATACAATTTTTAAAAAAGAGTATTATTTTTAAATTTAGAAATATTTATTATTTTGATGCAGTATTTTAATAAATATCAATAATTACATTTCAAAAATAAGAACAAAGTAAGCAAAGGTTAATAATAAAGATAAGACTATTATTAAATAGACAACACAAAAATAAGAAAAAAATAATGCAATCAAAGATACTTCTTGAAACAATCATAATAATAGTTCTCTAGACACGTAAGAAAAAAAGAGAGAAGATTAAAAATTACAAAATGAGAATATTTGAAGATTCTACATTATATACATTTTAAAGGCTTAAATCCAACAATATGGATGAAAAAAGATAGATTCATTACCAAAGCACTTGTAAAAAGTGATACATAAACTGAGTAGCCTCCTATCTACTAAAGAAGTTGGATACATAGATGTATCTTGCAAGAAGCTCTGTGGCCAAGTTCAAAAAGGGTGTTGCCTTTGTTCTCATCTAGGATTTTGATGGATTCTTGTATCACAGTTAGATCTTTCATCCATTTTGAGTTTATCGTTGTGTATGGTGTAAGAGAATGGTCTAGTTTCATTCAGTTTTCCCAGCACCATTTATTGAAGAGACGGCCCTTTTTCCAATGGATACTCTTTCCTGCTTTGTCGAATATTAGTTGACCATAGAACTGAGGGTCCATTTCTGGATTCTCTATTCTGTTCCATTGATCTATGTGTCTGTTTTTGTGCCAGTACCAAACTGTCTAGATGACCACAGCTTTGTAGTGCAATGTGAAATCTGGCATTGTGATGCCCCTGGCTCTGGTTTTCTTTTTCAATATTCTCCTGGCTATTTGGGGTCTTCTCTGATTCCACACAAATGTTAAGATTATCTGTTCCAACTCTCTGAAAAAATCCCATGGTATTTTGATAGGGATTGCACTGAATGTGTAATTTGCCCTGGGTAGCATTGCCTTTTTCACAATATTAATTCTTCCAATTCATGAGCATGGAATATTTTTCCACCTCTTTGTGTCTTCCTCAATTTCTTTCAGAAGTGTTCTGTAGTTTTTAGAGTATAGATCCTTTACCTCTTTGGTTAGGTTTATTCCTAGGTATCTTATGCTTTTGGGTGCAATTGTAAATGAGATTGACTCCTTAATTTCTCTTTGTTCAGTTTCATTGTTAGTGTATAGAAATGCCACTGACTTCTGGGCATTGATTTTGTATCCTGTCACACTACTGAATTGCTGTATGAGTTCTATCAATCTTGGGGTGGAGTCTTTGGGGTTTCTATGTACAGTATCATGTCATCTGCAAAGAAGGAGAGTTTGACTTCTTTGCCGGTTTGAACGCCTTTTATTTCTTTTGAACACAGACAACACCCTTTTTGAACTTGGCTACAGCAACTTCTTGCAAGATATATCTATGAAGGCAAGGAAAACAAAAGCAAAAATGAACTATGGGAACTTAAACTAGTTAAAAAGCTTCTGCACAGCAAACTAAAAGACAACCTACAGAATGGGAGAAGATATTGGCAAATGACAGATCAGATAAAGGGCTAGTATCCAAGATCTATAAAGAACTTATTAACTCAACACCCAAGAAACAAATAATCCAATCATGAAATGGGCAAAAGTCACAAACAGAATTTTCACAGAGGAAGACATAGACATGGCCAACAAGCACATGAGAAAATGCTCCACATCCCTTGCCATCAGGGAAATACAAATCAAAACCACAATGAGATACCACCTCACACCAGTGAGAATGGGGAAAATTAACAAGACAGGAAACAACAAATGTTGGAGAGGATGTGGAGAAAGGGGAACACTTTTGCACTGTTGGTGAGAATGTGAACTGCTACAGCCACTCTGGAAAGCTGTGTGGAGGTTCCTCAAAGAGTTAAAAATAGAGCTACCCTATGACCCAGCAATTGCACTGCTGGGGATTTATCCCAAAGATATAGATGCAGTGAAATGGCAGGACATCTGTACCCCAATGTTTATAGCAGCAATGTCCACAATAGCCAAATTGTGGAAGGAGCCTCGGTGTCCATCGAAAGATGAATGGATAGAGATATGTGTACAATGGGATATTACTCAGCCATTAGAAACGATAAATACCCACCATTTGCTTCAATGTGGATGGAACTGGAGGGTATTATGCTGAGTGAAATAAGTCAATAGGAGAAGGACAAACATTATATGGTCTCATTCATTTGGGGAATGTAAAAAATAGTGAAAGGAAATAAACGGGAAAGGAGAGAAAATGAGTGAGAAATATCAGAGAGAGAGACAGAACATGAGAGACTCCTAACACTAGGAAACAAACAAGGGGTGGTGGAAAGGGAGGTGGGGGTGTTGGGGTGACTGGGTGATGGGCACTGAGGGGGGCACTTGATAGGATGAGCCCTGGGTGTTATGCTATACGTTGGCATCTCGAACTCCAATAAAAATATATATATACAAAATCAATCAATCAAAAGAAGAAGTTGGATACAGTGGAACATTTTCTTTGAGGAAAATTCCAATCCTTGATGTTTTCACTATTAACTTATTCTAAATTTAATAAAGAAATATTATCAAATCTGCACATAATTTTATTCTGTGAGATCAACAATTCCCTAATATTAAACCAGAAGAAGAAATTCTGAGAGAACTATAAATCAGTATATGTCATAAATACAGACACAAAATTTCCTGACAGGGATCCCTGGGTGGCGCAGATGTTTAGCGCCTGCCTTTGGCCCAGGGCACAATCCTGGAGATGCGGGATCGAATCCCACGTCGGGCTCCCTGCATGGAGCCTGCTTCTCCCTCTGCCTATGTCTCTGCCTCTCTCTCTGTGTGACTATCATGAATAAATAAATAAAATCTTAAAAACAACAAACAAAATTTCCTGACAAAGTTTTAATAAGTCATATTTAACAATATACAACAAAAACTATGGGGGGCATATTTCCCCAGGAATGCAAAGTTGATGTAACATTTGAAAATCAATATAATTCACCATATTGTATTTTTTTAAAGTTTGATGGTCTTAACCAGTGCCTTGTGGAGGTAAGGAGTGGCTGACAAAATGCAATTAGATGGCAAAGGAAGAAGTATCAATAACTTGATGCACAGAATCTAGAAACATAATTGTCTATGCAGAAAATTCTAAGGAACCAGCAAAAACATCCTAGTAGGGTACAAAGTCAACACGTAACAACTGATGGTATTTTTCATACTAGCAATGTTCAGCTGGAGATAATATTTTAATGAATAGTATTTACAGTAGAATTAAAGACATAATAAATTGGAAATATGTTTGATAAAACAAGTGAAGTCTAGTAAATTGAAAAGTACAATGTATTCCTGACAAAAAATTAAATAAGCACTAAATAAATGGAAAGATACACTTTGTTGCTTGGAATATTTCAGCTTTCCTTAAAATGCTAATTCTCTCTGTGATGCTCTAGAGGTTCAACACAATCCCTATAAAAATCTCAGCAGGCTACATTGTAGAAATTGATGAGTCCATTGTACAGTTTACACTGAAATGTAAAGAACCTAAGTTAGCCAAAGTAATTTTGAAAAAAAACCCTTGGAGAGCTTACATTATCTGATATCAAAATTTATTATAAGTCTAGAGTAAAGACTACTTGACATTGGCATTAAAAAAAAAGACTTGTAGATAAGAAGGAAAGAATAGTGTCAAGAAGTATGTCTATATATATATGTTGTAACTGACTTTTGACCAAGATGCCATGAAAAGCAGTGAAATAGAATATCACTTTTCAAAAAAAATAATACTGAAGCAATTGAGTGGCCATATGCACAATGGATAAATCAGTAAATAAACACATAAATGCATACATAAATAAATGAATATAAGCTATTTCCTCACATTATTTATGAAAGTTAAACAAAAATGGATCATTGACCTAAATATTAATGCTGACACTCTTTTTGAGGAAAAAGTTAACTAAGGATTTTTTAATAGCACACAAAAAGCATTGAAAAAGGTATTCAGTGGAAAACAGCAAAGTAGGAGAAGCAGATTGAAAAGTGCCTGTGGCAAATATGAAGATTTATTAATTAATCATAGAATGTATGCTGGGGGGCAGGGACCTGCAGTAGAGTTCCCTGTGAACAAAAATGCTAAGGGGCACCATTTCTGTTCCCCACCCTCACCCCAGAAAGCTGGACACTTGCAGAAGCCAGTGTTAATACTCACCATCTATCTTGCTAGCACATGTACCCTTCCCCAGAGCTCTCCGGCACACCCATCTCACCACTGCATCTTGGCAAAGTGGCTCTTACCCCATTATACCCAGAAGTCAGCCCAAGCCAAGACATATAACACCCCAAAATGACTCCTGCCCTGGTGAGGTGAGAAGAGAGAAGCCATATCCTTCGATGGTCCTACTTGTGCAGAGAGGCTAATTATAGACAGCGAAGCTGAGTGCCAGCATCATCCACCAATAAGCCTGCTGTGGCCACAGCCATGCCTTTTAACAGCAAAGGGACTGAATCCTGCCCAGTGTATCCACAGCAGGCAAATTGTAGCTGGCTGGGCTGAACACAATTGCAGCTCAGCCACAACAGGAAGCACACATAGCCAACATAGGGGACATTCTGGAGTTTTAGTGACAAGGATGGTTTGACTATAGGGCACCACAGGACCGCTTCTACATAGGGTTACTACTTTCAAGATGAGATGATGCACCTGACATACTTAGTACATAAAAACAAACACAGACAGTTATTAGACAAATGAACAAAGAGGATATGCCCAAAGGAAAGAACAATAAAAAGTCACAACAAAAGAGCTAAATGATATGGAAATAAGCAAATACCTGATAAAATATTCAAAGTAATGATTGTAAAGTTACTTGCTGGATTTGAAAAAAGGGGATTAACTCAGTGAGAACTTAAACAAAAAATAGAAAGTATAAAAAAGAACTCATGAGAATTGAAGAATATAATAAATGAAAATACAGTAAGGAAACCTATAATAGATTATAACACATCTGTACTCTGAAAGACACAATAATAGAAAGCAATCTAGTTGAACAGCAAAATGAAAAAAAAAAGAATAATAAAAAACAAAATAAGTTAATGGAACTCTGTGTGACATCATCGAGACTAATAATATTTGCATTATAGAGATCCCCAAAAAAGAAGAGAGAAGGGGGCAGAAAACTTGAAAAGAAAACTTGAAAAAAAAACAACAACTGAAAATATCCCTACTCTAGGGAAGGAACAACTATCCAGGTCCAGAAAATACAGAAACCCCAAATAAGATGAACCCACAGAGGTCCAAACCAAGACACATAATAATTAAAATGGCAAAAAGTAATGTTTAATAGAAAATCTTAACAGCAGCAAGAGAAAGTATTGCTACCTTGAAAAGAGAACAGTTAGGTACAAATGAAACCCCATCAGGTTCTTAGCTAATTTTTAGGAGAAACTATAACCCAAAAGGGAGTGGCATGATGTATTCAAAGTACTGAAAAAAAAACCCTACAAACAGGAATACTCTAAGTAGCAAAGTTGCCATTCAGAATTGAAAGACAAATAGTTTACCAGACAAATAAAAGTTAAAGGAATTCATCACAAATCAGTCTTAAAAGAAATGTTAAAAGAAATTCATTATGTGGAAAGGAGAAGCAATAACTAGAGGGACGCCTGGGTGGCTGAGCGATTGAGCATCTGCCTTTGGCTCAGGGTATAATCCTGAAGTCCCAGGATTGAGTCCCAGGATCCAGTCCCACATTGGGCTTCCTGCATGGAGCCTTCTTGTCCTTCTGCCTATGTCTCTGCCTGTCTCTTTCTCTCTGTGTCTCTCATGAATAAACAAATAAAATCTTTCTTTTTTTTAAAGGAAAAGCAATAACTAGAAGTAGTAAATTATGAAAAGAAAAACAATTGCACAGGTAAAAATGAAATATACTAAAGGTAGTAGATTAATTACTTATAAAGCCAGTGTAGAGGTTAAAACACAAAAGTAGTAAAATCAATCATATATATGAAAATTAGTCAAGAGATACACACACACACACAAACAGATGTAAAATTTAGCATTATATGCATAAAATGAGAAGTAAAAATTTAGTGCTTTTAGAACTTGTTTGAAATTAAGAAACCATCAACTTAACATAGGCTACTATTCACATAGGATATTTATTATGAATGCAAGAGTAACCACTAACAAAAACCTATAATAGATAAGAGAAAGGAATGCAAGCATAATACTAAAAAAAAAAAAAAAAAAAAAAAAAAAAATCTGTGAAGCCACAAGAGGAGAGAAACAGAAAAGAAGAAGATAACAGAGAAGAATTACAAAAATAACTGTAAAACAATTCACAAAATGACAATAAGTACATACCTATCAATATTTACTTTAAATATAAATTGATTAATGCTCCAGTTAAAAACATAAGATAACTGAGTAGATAAAAAGTAAGATCAATCTATATGCTGCCTACAAGTTTCACTTCAGACCTAAAGACACATGCAGATTGAAAGTGAAGAAATGTAAAATGATATTTTATGCAAATGGAAACCTAAAAAAAAAAAAGAAAAAAAGAACCAATGTAGCAATACTTTCTCCAACAAAATAGACTTTAAAACAAACACTGTAAAAAGAGACAAAGAAGGGCATTACATAATGATAAAGGCATCAATCTAAACAAGAAGATATAACAACTGTAAATATCTATGCATTTAAAATTGAGCATGTAATCATAAAGCAAAGATTAACCTAAAGAGAGACATAAAGGGAGAAATGGATAAAATGCAATCATAGTAGATTTTAAGACCCCAATTACATCAATGGATAGATCATCCACACAGAAAATCACCAAGGAACAATGCCTTTGAACAATCCATTAGACCAAATGGACCTAATATATGTAATATAATATATATATGGGTATATATATTATTATGCATATATGGTAATTTATATGTGGATATGTGTATATATTGCATATACAATATATATAGTATATATATATCATAGCAGAACACACTTTTTTTCAAGCACACATGAAACATTTTCCAGAATACATCACGTTAGTCTGCAAAATAAGTGTCTATAAATTTAAATATTAAAATAATATTAAGCATATTTTCTGACCACAAAAGATTGAAATTAGAAATCAATTACAAGAAAAAACTTGGAAGAAACAAAAACACATGGAAGCTAAACAACATGCTACTAAACAACCAATGGGTCAATGAAGAAATCAAGGAGGAAATTTTTAAAAATACATGAAGACAAATGAAAATGAAAACAGAGCAGTTAAAAATCTTTAGAATGCAGTAAAAGCAGTTCTAGGAGGGAACTTTATGGCAGTACAGATCTACCTCAAGAAACAGGAAATATCTCATATAAGCAAACTAACCTTACACTTAAAGAAACTAGAAAAAGAAGACTAACCCAAACCTAGCAAAAGGAAGGAAATAATAAAGATCAGAGCAGAAATAAATTAAATAGAGGCTTAAAACGATTGAAAAAATCAATGAAATCAAGAGCTTGTTCTCTGAAAAGCTAAATAAAACTTGTAAGTCTTTAATCAGACTTCTCAGTAGTCCCTGAATAGCCAAAGCAACCCTGGAAAAGCAAAGCAAAGCTGGAGGCTTCATAATTCTAGACTTCGAGTTATATTACAAAGCCATAGTAATCAAACAGTATGATACTGGTACAAAAACAGACACATAGATCAATGGAACAAAACAGAAACCCCTGAAATAAACCCACAACTATACAGTCAATTAATCTTTCACAAAAGAGGAGAGAGTTTTCAGTGGGAAAAAGACAATCTTTTGAACAAATAGTGTTGGGAAAACTGGACAGCAACATGCAGAAGAATGAAATTGGAACACTTTCTTACACAAAAATAAAGTCAAAATGTATTAAAGAGCTAAATATGAGACTTGAAACCATAAAAATCCTAGAGGAGAACACAGGCTGTAACCACTTTGATATTGGCCATAGCAACTTCTTACTAGATATATCTCTTACTAGTTCATTCAAAAATGAACTACTAGAATAATAAGTAAAAAATAAAAAAAAAAATTAAAACTTCTGCACATTCAAGGAAACAATTAGCAAAACTAAAAAGCAACTGAAGGAATGGGAGAAGATGTTTGCAAATGATATTTTTTTAAGATTTTATTTATTTATTATTAATGAGAGAGAGAGAGAGGCAGAGACACAGGCAGAGGGAGAAGCAGGCTCCATGCAGAGACCCTGACATGGGACTCGATCCCAGGACTCCAGGATCAGGAAAATGACATATCTGATGAAGGGTTAGTATGCAAAATCTGTAAAGAACTTATAAAACTCAATACCCAAAAAACAATCCAGTTAAGAAATGGGCAGAAGACATGAATCAATTTTTTTTCCAAAGACATACATAACAGACCCATGAAAAAATGTTCAACATCACTGATCATCAAGGAAAAACAAATCACAACTACAATAGGCTATCACCTCACACCTGTCAGAATGGCCAAAATTAACAACACAGGAAACAATAGATGTAGGCAAGGATGCAGAGAAAGGGGAACTCTCTCGCATTGGTAGTGGAATGCAAACTTCTATAACCACTCTGGAAAATAGTATGGAAGTTCCTCAGAAAGTTTAGAATAGAACTACCCTACAACCAGCAATTATACTACTAGATATTTACCCAAATATGCAAAAATACTAATTCAAAGGTATACATGCACCCTGATGTTTATAGCAACATTCTCTACAATAGCCAATTTATGGAAACCTCCTAAGTGTACATCCACTGTTGCATGTATAAAGAAGTGATATATATATAATGAAAAATTACTCATCCATAAAAAAGAATGACATATCTTTTTCATTTACATTTCATTGTTTTCATCAAAAATCATTTGCAATACCATGGAGGACCTAGGGAATATTATGCTAAGCAAAATAATTCACTTAGACAAAGACAATTACCATATGGTTTCACTCATATGTAGAATTTAAGAAACAAAACAAATGAACAAAGGGGAGAAAAAAGAGAGGGAGGCAAAACAAGAAACAGCCTCTAAACTATAGAAATAAATGATGGTTACTAGAGGAGAAAAGGGTAGCAGGATGGGTTAAATAGGTGATGGAGATTAAGGAGTGTACTTGTAATGAGCATCCAGTGTCATATGGAAGTTTGAATCACTGCATGATGCACCTAAAAGTAATATTACACTGCATGTTAACCACCTGGAGTTTAAATTAAAGCTTAAAATAAAAATCTAAAATTGTAAAAAACAAACGAGACAAAACACCTATAATACTGATGAAAGAAACTGGAAATGACACAAAAGAATGGAAAAATATCCCATACTTATAGATGTGAAAAATTAATATTAAGATGCCCATACTACCTAAAAATCTACATATTTAATTCAACACCTGTCAAAATACCAATAGTATTTTAAACGTATCTACAACAAATAATCCTAAAATTTGTATGGAACTACAAAAGACCTTGAATAGCCAAAAAAATATTGAAACAGAAGAACAAAGTTATCATAATCCCATATTTAAGATATACTACAAAACTATAGTAACCAAACAGTATACTACCGAGACAAAAAAAGAGACATATAGATCAAAGGAATAGGATTGAGAACTCAGAAAGTAACCCATGCCTATATGGCCAATTAGTGTATGACCAAAAGGGGATAACATACCATGGAGGAAAGACACTCTTTTCAATAAATGGTGTTGGGAAAACTGGACAGCTGCATGTAAAAGAATTAAACTGAACCACTTTCCTACACTATACACCAAAATAAACTTAAAATTGATCAAAGACCTAAATGTGAGACCTGAAACTATAAAAACACCAAAAAGAAAACAGGCAGTGGTCTCTTGGACATCAACCTCAGCAAGAGATTTATGGACATGCCTCTTCAAGGCAAGGGAAACAAAAGCAAAATAACCTGTTGGGACTAGACCATAATAAAAGGCTTTTGCACAATAAAGGAAACCATTAACAAAATGAAAAGGTAACTTACTGAATTGTAGAAGGTATTTTTATTTTTCTATTTTATTTTTTTAAAGATTTTATTTATTTATTCATGAGACACACACACACATAGAGAGAGAGAGGCAGAGACACAGGCAGAGGGAGAAGTAGGCTCCATACAGGGAGCCTGATGTGGGGCTCAATCTCAGGACTCCAGGATCACGCCCCGGGCCAAAGGCAGGGACTAAACCACTGAGCCACCCGGGGAACCCTAGAAGATATTTTTAAATGATATATTTTATAAGGGTTAATATCAAAAATATATTTAAAAAACTTATACAACTCAACACCAAAAAACCAAACATTCAGATTAAAAAATGGGTAGAGGACCTGGGCAGATATCTTTCTAAAGACATACAGATGACCAATATACACATGAAAAGATGTTGAATTTCACTGATTGTCAGGAAAATGAAAACAAATACCATAATGAGGCATCATCTAACACTAGTCAGAATAGCTAGTATCAAAAAGACAAATAATAATTGTTGGCCAAGATGTGAAGAAAAGAGAAACATTATGTATTATTTATAGAAATATAAATTAATGCAATCACTTTGGAAAACAGTATGAAGTATCCTCAAAAAATTAATAATTGAAATCTCATATGATCCATAACCACATTACTTGGTAGTTACCCAAAAAGAATGAAAACATTAATTTAAAAAGATTTATGCAGTCCTATGGTTCTTACAGCATTATTCACAATAGACAAGATATGGAAACATCGGGAAGTGTTTACTGATAGATGAATGGATAAAGAAGTAGTATATATACAATGGAATAACGCACAGCCATAAAAAGAATGATATCTTGCCATTCGCAACCACATGGATGGGCCTAGAAGATATTATGCTAAGTGAAATAAGTCAAACGGAGAATGACAAACACCATATGATTTTACCTATGTGTGGAACCCCCCCTCCCCCCAAAAAAGCCAAAAAACAGAATTTTAAATACAGATAACAAATTGGTGGTTGGTAGAGGTTAGGTGGATAGCATAATTGGTGAAATAGATAGGATTAAGAGGTACAAACTTCTAGTTATAAGATAAATAAGTCATGGAGATGAAAAGTATGGAAGAGGGAATATAGTCAATAATATTCAGTAACATTGTGTGGCAACATATTGTGACTACACTTACCATGGTGAGCATGGAGTAATGTATAGAATTGTTGAATCAATATATTGTACACTTGAAACTAATATAACATTGTATATCAATTATAATTTAATATTTAAAAAAAAGTGGAAGCAAAAAGTAAAAAAAGAGTTAAAAAAGAATTAGTTCTAGGGTGACTGACCCTCTTAGCTTTCCTGTGACTGTCCCAATTTTACTGCTGAAATATAGCATTCTGGAAAACCCTTAAGTTTAAGGCAAACAGGGATGATTTATCACCCTACTTCTAGTAATACTGAAAATGTATATGCTATGTGGTTATGCATCATCTTTTTCAATTTTGTTCAAAATAGTGTACATTATAAAATAATCTGTAACCTATCAGTAGTACATAATGAATGACTGGTATACTCACTACCCAATTAAAACATATGAAATGACTGCTTTCTTGAAAGTCTCCTGTATGCTTCTTGCCACTGTTCCATCTTTCAGCCTTACTCAGAGGTTATTGCTTTGATGAAATACATAATTGCTTTTCTACTTTCTTTTTAGTTTCACCATAAATGTAAGTATACTCAAATGCTATCTTGTTTGAATTATTATTGTTTTGGAACTTTATATAAATGGTATCATATTGTGTATGTTTTTCTGGCACTCATTTTTATTATTTAACATTATGTTAGGGGATCCCTGGGTGGCTCAGTGGTTTGGCGCCTGCCTTCATCCCAGGGCATGATCCTGGAGTCCCGGGATCGAGTCCCACATCAGGCTTCCTGCATGGAGCCTGCTTCTCCCTCTGCCTGTGTCTCTGCCTTTCTCTGTGTCTCTCATGAATAAGTAAATAAAATCTTTTAAAAAAAAACAACAACATTATGTTAAAGAATGTCATTCATTCCCCCATGTGAACATCCATGAAGCAGTTTTATTCATTTTCATCATTGTACAAAACAATAAGAGAAGAACTAATGCTCCTGTAGTGCTTATTATGTTCCAGAAATTGTTCTAAACTCTTTTCATATACAAATTCATTTATTTCTATAAGAACCATAAGTGCTAGAAACTCTCTTCAATATTTTATATATGAGCAGACTGAAATATGGAGAAGTGAGATAATTATAGAATAATTAGTAGCAGACCTGTGTTTCAGATCTATAAAATCTGACTTCAGAGGTCTCATTCTTAATCACTAAAATAAGACATTATATTTTACTGTATAAATATATGACAGATATATCCATTATATTGTCATTGGACATTTGAGGCTTTTCACACATTTTTTTCCAATTACAAGCAGTAGCTTGATAAGTATTCTTGTAACAGGTCTCCTCATTCAAATTAGTAAGATAGAGTATATTCCAAGGGTATCTGTATTCTCATATATGTCTTATTTCAACCAAAGTCAAATAAAATGTCTCTTATCCATATCTTTATCAACCCACTGTGTAGTCATGCATTTTAAAATATTTGCCAAATTAATTTTTAGCTCAGTTTGTATTTCCAAATTACAAATGAGATTGAGTACATTTTTATTTTGTCACTTATATGTAAGTAAAATTCTTACTTGGTCAGTCCCTAGATATTTTTCCCACTTGTTTTGATTTTAGTGACTTTAAAAGACGTTTAAAAATAATTTTTATATAACATAAACTCATATAATATTTTTGTTTCATATGTCACATTTTATGTTTTATATATAGTTCATATTTTATATAAGTACATATGTTCTTGTTATATGTGTTGCAAAAACACCTTCCAGTTTTTATGTATCTTTTCAGTTTATAAATTTATGGTAATGCAATTTATCAGTATTTCCAGTATTGTCTCCTTTTTTATATAATCTAATAATTGTTTTCCTTTTTTAATTAAGGAAACCTTTCCCTATCCTAACATCATATTTAAGTCTTTAATCCTTCTAAAATAAAATTTTGTTTACGGTAAGAGAAAACCATCAAATTTGCTTGTTTTGTTCCCATATGGATACCCATTTTTCAATAGTATTATGGATTATTACTGCCTATTGTGTCATATATTAAGTTCTCATAAATATCTGGATTTCTTTGCTCTGCTCTCTAATCAGTATAATGATCTATTTGTCTGAATATACATCAACACCTACTATAGTTTTATGGGAGAGACTCTATCAATTCTTTATTTTTTTTTATTGCTTAGACACCTGCAGAAATGATACATATGCAGATAGAAAGTTAACTATCTGAGTGGGAAAGCATTGTATCAGTGATGAAGGAGATAGGTAGGGAGACCATGTCTACATTGGGTCAACTGATGCAGAACCTGGAGAGCTGATTGCAAATGGTAAGGATGACAAGATTTGATTTGAACAATAATAGGAGGTTCCTATCATAATGAAATAATAATAGGCCTGTAAGGAAAAATAATACCCTAAATATTTTAAACCTCCTCAGAGGTTCTTTTTTATATATATTTATTATTAATCATGATGCTTAATTTTCTAAATATATGCCCCTTAAGGAAGCTCTGAAATCAAGGTTTTCTTTTTCATAATTCTTAAAAATTTAACATGGTTTATTCTTTGAGTTTAATTATTGTTCTTATTTGGCTTCTTTTGAATGATTATAAAAAGTTGAAAACCTGGTGTCAAAAAGCTATGTTTGGTTATTGTTACTAGCTATGCTTTTAACTCTCAAATATGCATTTTTATAAACTAAACTTGTAAACATGGTTATTTGGTGAAACAATTGCATGAGGTCCTCTTCCACTCCTGACATGTTTAGATGGTATTATGACTGAATTGAGTAAAATTTATGTCATAACTTCTTTCCTGGTCATCACCATCTTTCACACTTTCATCATACTTCAAGGGTGAATCTCTATAACTAGTTCAGATTGCTCATGCTCTGATTGTAAGTACCCTCATATTAAATTTGTGAGAAAGATGAAGTATACTCTCTTACTTCTTAAACATTAAAATCTGAAGCTCATAACTCTTAGATTATTTCCCCATCATCCTGTAATCTTTAGGTTTACAATTAAGTGCTTTACTAATATTTTACAGAACAATAGACCTCTGGTAATCTACATAAGTAGGAACTTCAGGAAATGGCTCAAACACTATGATTTACATGAAAAGCAAGTATCAAATTTGTTGTGATATTTCTTTGACTTCTACTTCAGTGTAGAGGTAAAAAAAGAGTATCAAATATAAAATGATAATTTACTACTATTTTATTGTAATACAAATGAATGTAGAGAATTTTAAAAAGTAGAATCATATAAAATTAAATTTCTAGTTTTTAATAAAATGCTAGTTTATTAATTATGTGTTCATAGATTTTGGATGAAGTGGTTTAGAGTACCTAAAATTCCGAGAAGCAGAATGTTTTTGTGTCCTCAATTATTTTATAGAATGATTTTTTTTTCTAATTTACCAGAAAAATATTCTTGTTCTGAGAAGTAAAGCTGCTAAAGGGCAAATAGCATGTTTGTTAATTTTCAATTATTATTTTACTCTAATCAAAATGTTAGACTTCAAGAGACTCTTAACTATGGGAAACAAACAGGGTTGCTGGAGGGAAGGTGGATGGGGTGATGGGATAATTGGGTGATGGGCATTAAGGAGAGCACTTGATGTAATGAGCACTGAGTGTTATATGAAACTGATGAATCACTAAATTCTACCCCTGAAATTAATAATACACTATATGTTAACTAAATTGAGTTTAAATTAAATTTTTTTAAATGTTAGACCTTATAATTTTAAATCATCTTTCTTTATCCATTTGCCACTAAAAGTATGCATACATGATAATAAATAGTTTTAAAATGACTAGAAAGGAAACTTTGTTTGGAATATGGTCTATTCAAGATGTGAAATAATTGAGGTGATAATTTGAATTTTTGTTTTATTGTTTTGGTTGAGATTTTCTAGAGTATTTACTACTATTACTAGGATCAATTTTTCCATTTGTAAAATTGACCTTAGCTGATACAAGTATCTAACATGTAGAGAGTATTTGCCTCTTATGGAAAACATCTTGCTACCTTGCATAAATGACCAAGTTTAATACCATTCTTCCATTATCATGCAAACCAGCACAAAGTCTTCTCTATTCCCTGAAATGTACTCATAGCTTTAGTAATCATTATGACATGACAAATTGGCACCTTCAAGATTAAACTATTGTGCAATTCTCTGTTTTGCATATTGTTTCGATGATGATAGTATAATGATAATGAAAAAAAATCTACCACTTACTCAGAACCTAAGTAACAGACACATTTCAGATATTATGGATCTGGTTTTATGTATATATCTAATGTACCTGATCTTATTTAATTTTTACAATAATTCTACTTTAATGTTATCTGCATTCCATCTGAGAGCTATGAGTTCATTGAATGACATAATAGAAAGAAAGTATACATGATTTCAGGTTTGCTCTTGCCCTTATAGTTTCCTTATTAAACAAATACCTAACCTTTATTAAATAGCTACTTATAGGGATCCCTGGGTGGCGCAGCGGTTTGGCGCCTGCCTTTGGCCCAGGGCGCGATCCTGGAGACCCGGGATCAAATCCCATGTCGGGCTCCCAGTGCATGGAGCCTGCTTCTCCCTCTGCCTGTGTCTCTGCCTCTCTCTCTCTCTCTCTGTGACTATCATAAATAAAAAAATAAAAATAAAAAAAATAGCTACTTATTACCAACTATGTTACATGTATTATTATAACCATCTTATAAACAAAATATAAAGCTCAATGGAATAAACTATTAGTTGGTTAATAACACAGCTATGGACAAGTTTGAAACACAGATTAATTTGTCTTTATAACTCACCATATAATCCATCCTGGCATCAAAAGGATCATGATACACTATTTTGAAAGTTTAAGACTACACAGCAGAATGTAAATAGCTTCAGAAGAAAAACAAAAAAGGGGCATTACTTTGTTTTCTACACAGAGATCTGGGAGATAGGGTAGTGGAAAGCACCCAAGCTAAATAGCAAAAAGCAGATGATAATAATAATGATGATGGTGATAATTTAAAAATGAGGGATGCCTGGGTGGCTTCCTGGTTGGGCACCTGCCTCCAGCTCTGGTCGTGATCCTAGGATCCAGGATCGAGTCCCTCATCGGGCTCCCTGCAAGGAGCCTGCTTATCCCTCTGCCTGTGTCTCTGCCTCCCTCTCTCAGTCTGTGTCTCTCATGAATAAATAAATAAATCTTAAAAAAAAATTAAAAATAAAATAAAATAAAAATGAGAATAGGTTAAAAGATCTCTGGGACAACATCAAATATAGTAACAGTCACATTACAGAGGAACCAGAAGAAGAGAGAGAAGCAAGCAGAAATCTTATATGAAGAAATAATAGCTGAAGGCTTTTTTAACCTGGAGAAGGAAAAAAATATCCAGGTTCAAAAAGCATAGAATGCCTCAAACAAGATGAACCCCAAAAGATTAACATGAAGACACATAATTAAAATGCAAAAGGTAAAAAAAAATAAATATAAAGAAAGAATCTTAAAAGCAGCAAGAAAAAGAAAACAATTACATACAAAAAAAAAAAAATAACTTATAAGACTATCAACTGATTTTTCAGCAGAAATTTTGCAGGCCAGAGAAAGTGCTGAAAGAAAAAAAAAAAACTTGTAACCAAAAATATTCTGCCCATCAAGGTTATCATTCAGAATTGAAAGAGAGGTAGTTTCCCAAACAAACAAAATTTGAAGGGGTTCAACACCACTGTCTTACAAGAAATATTAAAGGAACTTCCTTAAGTTTGGGGGGGGAGGCCATAATTATAAATAAGAACATTAAGAGAAAAATAAATTTCATGAGTAAAAGAAAGCTTATAGTAAAGGTAGCAGAGCAATCACTTATAAAACTCATATGAAAGTTAAAAAAACGAAAGTAGTAAAATCAATTATATCTGAAAATTAGTTAAGGGGTCTCACAAAAAGATGTAAAAATATGACAACATATCCATAACACATGGAGGGAGGGTAAAAACAAAGTTCATTAGAATGTGTTTGAAATAAAATGACCATTAACTTAATATAGACTGCCTAGGATAGTACATAGGAACCTTATGATAACTGCAAATCCAAAACCTATAATAGGTACCCAAAAATATAGACATGAAGCCAAACATAACACTAAATAAAATCATAAATAACAAATAAAGAGAGCAAGAGAAGATGAAACAAAGGAGAAAACTATAAAACCAACCAGAAAACACTTCACAAAATGAAAAGTAGTACATATTTATCAATAATTACTTCAAAAGTAAGTGGCCAAAATGCAACAACCAAATGACAGCATTGATGGAATAGCTAAAAACAAAAGAAATAAAAAATAAGGGATCCCTGGGTGGCGCAGTGGTTTAGCGCCTGCCTTTGGCCCAGGGTGCGATCCTGGAGACCCGGGTTCGAATCCCACGTCGGGCTCCCGGTGCATGGAGCCTGCTTCTCCCTCTGCCTATGTCTCTGCCTCTCTCTCTCTCTCACTGTGTGCCTATCATAAATAAATAAAATTAAAAAGAAAAGAAATAAAAATAAGAGAAAACAAACAAAAACCTAATATTCATCTTTATGCTTCCTACAAGAGACTTGCTTCAGACCTAAATCACATACAAAATGAAAATGAAAGGATGGAAAAAGATATTTTATGCTATAGAAGCAAAAAAAAAAAAAAAGGAAGGATATCAATATTTATATCAGACAAAATATACTTTAAAACAAAGAATGTAGCAGGAGGCCAAAAAAGGCATTGCATGATGATAAAAGAATCAATCCAACTGGAGGATATAACAATTATAAATATAAAAAAATTGTATATATCTATGTACTCAATATTGGAGCACCTAAATACATAAAACAAATAATAACAGATAAAAAGGTAGAAATGGACAGTAATATAATCATATGGAATTTTAGCTTACACTTACATCAATGGATAGATAATCCACACAGAAAACCAAGAAGGAAACTGGCTATGAACATTAGAATAGATGGACTTAACAGATATACAGATATACATTCTATCCAAAAACAGCAGAATACACATTCTTTTTAAGTGCACATGGAACATTCTCTAGGATAGATCATATGTTAGGCCAAAAAACAAGTCTCCATAAATTTAAGAAGTTTAAAATCATATTAGGCATCTTTTCTGACCACAATGGCATGAAAGTAGAAATTAATCACATAAAAGTGGAAATAACACAAACACATGGAAGCTAAATAATATGCTACTAAACAATCAATGGGTCAATGAAAATCATGTAGGAAAAAAATACATGGAAACAAATAAAAATGAAACACAATGATCCAAAATTGTTGGAATCCAGAAGAATTAAAATCTATTCTTTTCAAACTATTCCCAAAATATGAGAGGAAGAAAAATTTCCAAATTAACTATATGAGACCAGCATTACCCTGAGGCAAAACCCAAAGACACTACAAAAACAAACAAAAAAACCCTACAGGCTGATATGTCTGATAAATATAGATGCAAAAATCCTTAACAAAA
Organism: Canis lupus familiaris; assembly: GCF_011100685.1. Classification (NCBI taxonomy): domain Eukaryota; kingdom Metazoa; phylum Chordata; class Mammalia; order Carnivora; family Canidae; genus Canis; species Canis lupus. The sequence goes on along the minus strand of NC_049253.1, from coordinate 25,065,396 downwards.
TATTAACAAACCAAATTCAACAATAGATTAAAAGAATAATTCACCACAACCAAATGGTATTTATTCCAGGGTGCAAGGATGGCTTAATACCCAAAAATCAATCAATGTGATACATCTCACTTACAAAAGGAAGGATAAAAACCATATGATTGGCTCAAAAATGCAGAAAAAAATTGACAAAATTTAACATCTGTTCATCATAATCCTAAATAAAGTCGGTATAGAGGGAACATACCTCAAATAATAAAGGTTGCATATAAAAAGCCTCAACTAACATCATGCTCAATGATAAAAAACTAAGAACCTTCAGAAACTAGACAAAGATGCCCACTCTCACCACTTTTATTCAACATAGCACTGGAAGTCCTAGTCACAGCAACCAGACAAGGGAAAGGAATAAAAGGCATCTAAACTGGTAAGGAAAAAAAAAAGTAAAAAAAAAAAAAAAAAAGTGAAAAAAATTGGTAAGGAATATGTAAAACTGTCTATTTGTAGATGACATGGTACCATATGTAGAAAACCCTAAAGTCTCCACCAAAAACTCATAGAACTCATAAGTGAATTTGTTGTTTGTAGGATACAAAACAAACATATACTAATCTGTTGCATTTCTATACACTAATGGCAAAGTAACAGAAAGAGAAATTAAGAAAACAGTATCATTTATAATTGTATCAAAAAGAAGAAAATACCTATATATAAACTTAACCTAGGGTTGAAAGACCTATATTCTGAAAACTATAAATCACTGATGAAAGAAATTGAAGATAACACAAACAATGGAAAGATATACCAAGCTCATGGATTAGAAAAATTAATATTGTTAAAATATTTATACTATACCCAAAGAAATCTACATATTCAATGTAATCTCTATCAAAATGCCAATAATATTTTCCCAGAACTACAACAAATTATCTTAACATTTGTATGGAACCACAAAGACCTTCTATAGCCAAAGCAATCTTGACAAGGGAAAAAACTGAAGGTATCACAATCACAGATTTCAAAATATACTGCAGTTATAGTGATCAAAACAGTATGGTACTGCACAAATATAGACACATAAGTCAATGGAACATTATAGAAAGTCTAGAAATAAACCCATGCTTATATGGTCAATTAATTTACCACAAAGAATGCAAGAATATACAATGGAGAAAGGACAGTCTCTTCAAGAATTGGTGCTGAGAAACTGTACAGCTGCATGCAAAAAAATGAAACTGAACAATTTTCTTGCAGCACACATGGATGCACACACACACACACACATACAGGAAAAAAAAAACCCACCACAAAATAGCTTATAGACCTAAATTTGAGACCTGAAACCATGAACCTCCTAAAAGAAAACATAGGCACTAATTTCTTGGATATCTAATTTAGTAAAAATATTTATAGATATGTTTCCTCAGTCAAGAGAAACCAAAGCAAAATATTTGGGGACTATGACAAAATAAAAAGCTCTTGCACAGTGAAGGAAACCACCAACAAAATGAAAAGGTAATATACTGAATTGAAGAAGATATTTGTGAGATTATATATATATATATATCTCACATGGCTAACATTAAAATATACAGATAACACCCAAAAATAATCTAATTAAAATGGGCAGAAGATTTGAATAGATATTTTTCTAAAGAAGACATATAAATGGCCAACATCCACATGAAATGATGTTCATCAACACTAATCATTGGGGAAATGCAAATCAAAACCACAATGAGGGATTACCTTACACCTGAATGGCTAGTATCAATAAGAGAAGAAACCAGCATTTGCAGTATGTAGAGAAAAGGGAACACTTGTTCTCTTTTGATGTGAAGCTAATTTGGTGCAACCACTGTAGAAAACAGTACAGAGTTTCCTTAAGAAATTAAAAATGGAAATACCATACAATCCAGTCATTCCACTACTGCATATTTACAATAGCCAAAGTATAGAGGCAAACTTAGTGTTCATTGATGGATGAATAAAAAAGATATAATATCCATACATATCTATCTAAATATATAGCTATCTAGATATATACATACATACATATGTGTATATATAGATATATATAGATATGTAATACATACATACAACGGGATATTATTTAACCATAAAAAGGAATGAAATTTTGCTATTTGTGACAAAATGGATGGACCTGGAAGGTGTTATGCTAAGTAAAATAAACCAAACAAAGAAAGGCAAATACTATATGATTTCACTTACATGTGGAACCTAAAAGGAGAACAAATGAACAAACAGACAAGAAAACAGAAACAAACCCATGAAAAGAGAAACAGGCTGGTGGTTTCCAGAAGGGAGGAGGGTGGGGAATGGGAATGGGCAGAATGGACAAAGGGGAGTAGGAGATACGGGCTTCTTATTATGGAATGAATGAGTTATGGGATGAAATGTATAACAAAGGGAATATAGTCAGTGGTATTGTAGTAGCATTGTATGGTGACAGATGGCAGTTACTCTTGTGGTGAGTAATGCATAACATATAGAGTTGTTGAATCACTAAGTTGTACACCTGAAAATAATGTAACACTGTGTGTCAACTATAGTTCAATAAAAAATGAAATAAACATTTTAATTTTTTGGTTTGTCAACACTTATTTTTACAAATATTTTTCCTATACATATTGTGAAAACAACATTACTAATGCTTTTGTCAATTTGTTTTTCATGGGTCAAGATATTAAAATCCATTTATTGGCTATAAAGTATATATTTGCAGTGGTATCTAATCAACTTGAGTCTTACAAGGCATCCTTTGCTGCTATATGAAATAACTCAGCCTTCAGTTGTTGTCACTGATTAATACTAAATTACCTTATTGAAAAAAAAATACCCTGATATTTTGCACTGTATGATATTTATTTTATTTATTTTATTTTAGTACTATTTCATTGTACTAAAGATTTTTTAAGATTTTTATTTTATTGTGGTAAGAATATTTAGCATGAGACCATTAAGAAATGGTTTTCATGTGCAAAGTGTATTGTTACTATAGGTAGAATGTTCTACAGCTGATCTCTAAAACTTATTTATCTTGTTTAACTGAAACTTTATGTCTATTGATTAGCAAATCCCCATTTCACTCTAACTCCATCCTCTGGCAACTATCATTCTACTCTTGAGTAGGAGTTTGAGAATTTGACTGTTGTAGGTACATCATAAAGTGGAATCATACAGCATTATCCTTCTGTGACTGGCTTATTTCACTTAGAATAATGTCTTCCAGGTTCATCCATATTGTCACATAGTACAGTATTTCTTTGTTTAATAACTAAATAATATTCCATAATATGTATAGATACTAAATTGTCTTTATCCACTCATCTATCAGTGGACATTTAGGTTGCTCCCATATCTTGGCTATTGTGAATAGTGCTGAAATAATTATGTGAGTGCTACTATCTCTTTGAGATACTGATATCAATTCTTTTAGATAAATATCTAGAAGTGGGATTACCTGATCGTGTGATCTATTTTTTAAAAATTTTTTCTAATGTGGGATTTTTTTAAAAATCCAGTATAGTTAACATTCATCATATGATCTTTATTTAGTTCATTCATTTGAGAGTGAATTTTTACCTGGGGAATATTTCACATGTATTTTTGTATAAATGAATCTTATTTTTTATAAACAAAGTGAAAACATAGTGTCTCATCTATATTTCAGGTAATTTTTTCCAATGGTCCTGTAGAGATGCAAATAATAATTGGAAAATATAATGTGAACAAAGAGATATTTTAAGATGTAGATTTCCTTAGAATAGAACAAGAAATATGAGTTCAGGAAAGACATAATAAATGGCAATTTATGGAGTGCTCTAGATACCAATTTAATTAGAGATAGATTTGTTGCCCAAATAATGAGACTGGCATGTGCCAAAAATGTTTTTTTTTCCTTAATTGCTTGCTTTCCCTTTTAATTGGATTTTGAAATTGTTTAATGATACAAGCAAGACCTTTTAACTACTGATCACTTGAGACCAAATCCAGATTGCATTTTGTACATTCAGTGAACACAGCAGGGATTTCAGTTTGTCAAAGTATATATCAAGTTAATCGAATCCTGAGATAAAGTGAATTATCTCTTAAATTTATGCCTGGCTATTGTGAGGATTAAATGAGGTAAAGTATAAAAAGTACTTGGTAGTATATCTGGCACGTAGTAGGGGCTTAGTAAGAAAAAAATATTACCATAAACAAAAAACTGTTCAATAAACTTGTTATTTTAAGACAAGAATCTCATTTTACTCTTTAGCGATTTCTTGAATTGGCTGCTGAAACATTTGACACACATATATTTTCTCTTTTTTTCTTAATGTTATGTGCACTATGCTTTATCGTTATTAATTTTATTTTGATCTTGCCCAACTCTCTACATCATCTTCATTTTTTTTTCATGACCAAATTTGGCTCTTCCCCAAATATACCACAATCAGTGTTGCCTTTTCCTTCTATCATTCTACGTATTACAAAGTCACCTTAATCTCTAATTTATCTACTTTCCCTTAACTTCTTCAAAGTGAATTCTTTCATTTGATTTATGAATATTATTTATTAAGTGCTTTTGTATGCCAGGTAGAATCCCAGGCCCTTGAGATATACATGTAAACATAATAAACACAAATCTTTGCACAGGGGTAGCTTTCACTCTAGTTGGGGGTGGGAGATGGACCATAAACAATAAATATAAAATAAAATGAAATTATAATGAAAGTCAAAATTTTATAATTTCTATTAAATAAGAAAAGAACAGAATAAAGAGAATAAACCTGCATGAGCAAGCAGGTTCAAAGTTGGAGAGGAATTTTACCTGGAGATGAATTGTCACTTGAGACTTTGGACTTTAGACTTCAGAGTTGATGCTGGAATGAGTTAAGACTTTGGGGATTGCTGGGATATATTTTGCCTGTGAGAAGAATAAGAATTGGGGTTGGGGGAGCAGGGGCAGAACACAATGAACTGAATGTTTGTGTCCCCTTCATATTCTTATGCTGAAATCTAATCCGCAAATATGTGGGAGGTTTAGGAGGTAAAACTAGGTCATTAGAGTAGAACCCTTGTGAATGGGGATTAGTACCTTTTTAAAATGTACCCCAGGGAGCTTCATCCTCTGTTTACCATGTGAAGTTGCAATGAGAAGTCTGCAATTTGGAAGAAGGCTCTCACCAGAATCCAATTACTTTAATCTTGGACTTCCAACCTCCAGAACTATGAGAACGTTCTATATATCTCTGCTGTTTATAAGGCATGTTCTATGGTACTTTGTTATAGCCGCCTCAACTAAGAAAAGAGGGCACATTTCATTTTGGAACAGAATGGTCAGAGTAGAGCTTATTGAGCAAAGAGAGGTGCAAAAGGTAACGACATTAGCCTCATGGATGCTTGAGAGAAGAACATTCTATATAAAAGAAGAAGCTAGTTTAAAAATAAGGGTTTGTGAGAATCAAAGAGGGTATTGTATCTGGAATAGAGTAGGAGGTAGAGTACTTAGTTGGAAGGGAAGTCAGAGACAAAATGTGGTCAGACCTTATAGAGTTCAAGGCCATGAAGGTTATATCCTATGTTGTTCCTACATAAGGGAAAGGAGAGTTATAAGAGGGTTTTGAGGAGAACAATGTTAAGATCTGAATTACATTTTGGAAGAGTTACTGTGTTTGCTATGTCAAGAACAGAAAACACTGAGGAAGGGGAAGGAAGGCGAATATAAAAAAGGACCAAAGTTTCCACTTCATTTATTCCCATTTTTGTCATATAATCAATGTCATAATCTATTCTAAAGTTCACTTTTTATGCTTTCTAGGTAAGTCTCAGGTTATATTTTTCTGTAACTATAACATCCATTTCTATCATCTATTATGTAGCTGAACATCAAAGATCCCTAACTCATTTTACTCCATCGACATTTACATCCCATTACACTCTGGCCATATCCCAAATCCTAGAAACACAAAATATATCCCACCTCTGGATTGTGAATTTTTTCTAACATCTCTCCCTTAAAAGTTCTTATCTCATCTTCCAAAATCATTACATGTTTTGGATTAAGTCAACAGAACAGACCTTGATAAATGTTATCTAATTTCACCAATATTGTTAATATTCCCCAGCAGCATGAAATTATACCTCAATGTAAATTTCAGACTCGGGGCACCTGGGTTACTCAATCATTTAAGCTTCTGCCTTCAGCTCAGGTCATGATCCCAGGATCCCAGAATGGAGCCAGCATAGGGCTCCCTGCTCCATGGGGAGCCTGCTTCTCCCTGCCCCTTCTCTTCTCTCTCGCTCTCTCTCCCTCTTTCCCTCTCTCCCCCTATCTCTCCCTCTCTCTCTTCTCTCAAACAAATAAAATATTGAAAAACAAATAAGTAAATTTTATACTCAGCTATAACAAACATCCTTAATACTACCATCCTTGTCAATCTACTGTCATTTCCCTGCTAGAAATTACCCTTATATTTGACCTCTCAATTCTTCAAGGTCCATTACATGTTTTACCTCCTTCATGAAGATTGCTCTACGACTTCCATTCAGCATAGATCTTTTCTTCCATCAACAAATTAGTTAAGCAACATATATTTAATGAGCACCAGCAAGTTTCTGGCACTGTACCAAATTTTGAAGAGTCAGACTTTAACCACTAATGAATGTGTTATTACAAACTAAGAGCTCAGAAGGAAAAATTACATAATAAAGTAACAACATATAGCTGAGGAATTTGAGACAGCCAAGAAGGCAAGCAGCTGACAACTGACCTGAGATATACAAATGAACTGGAGTTATTTAATGAAATAAGGTTGGAGATTGACAGGACATCTCTATCTTGTGATAATCAGCAATGTGTTCACCATACATCAGACTTCTGCTTAGATTCAATGGATAATCTTATTTTTTATCACATATATGTTCCTCTGTTTTTTACATTTCTGAGTTTCGATTTATTTTTTCTCCTCTAAGTCCTTCTTGATGGTAGGTCCATGTGTCACTTATTTTGACTTTCTTATTTTACCACCAATTCCTATTCCACAATTATTTCTTTGTTTTAAGTAATCTCTATGTCGAATGTGGGCTCAAAATCAAGACCCAGAGATGAAAAGTTGCATGTTCTACCCACTGAGTCAGATGCTCCTCTGCCAGATGCCCCTCCGCAATAATTCAAAGAGACCTAGATGTGAATTGAGTATATGGTAAATAATTTTTAGAATCGAATCAAGACATGTATCTTTTAATCATTTAGTCAATATTTTATCTAAATGTTGCCTACCTTGAGCTTATGGTTAAGATAAAAACCCATCAATGTCAATTAAAACACAGAGTGAGGGCAGCCTGGGTGGCACAGCGGTTTAGTGCTGCCTTCAGCCCAGGGCATGATCCTGGAGACTCAGGATCGAGTCCCACATCGGGCTCCCTGCATGGAGACTGTTTCTCCTTCTGCCTGTGTCTCTGTCTCCCTCTCTCTTTGTTTCTCTCATTAATAAATAAATAAAATCTTAAAAAAAAAAGAGATAATTTCTTTGATTTGAAATAGAAGTTCATATTTTTTAATTCATTGCTCCATTTCTTCTTCTTCTATATTTCTACTACCAGAACCAACATTGCATTTCCAGAATGTTTTGTGTCCTGAGGAGATAATACAAAAGAAATATAAAAATATGTGCACATGAATTTCATTGTACTGTTATTTATAAGAGATAATAGAAACAATGAAATATGAAGCAGTAGGAAGATAATAATTATATTATGCTACATCAACTTAATGGACAGCCACTAAAATTAATGTTTATAAACTCTGCATCATTTTGAAAAATGCATTTAATAATGAAAACTTAAAACTTAATATTCTATCTATTCAATGATTGATAACATTTAAGAAGTATGCATGTGGCCAAAAACTGGAATGAGGGATGGAAAATAGAAACATGTTTTGCTAAAGTGGCCAGTTTATTAATGTACTTTTGATAGTTTCTATTTTTATAATATACAGGTAACAATATTTAACAGAACTAAGTGTTTTAAATTTATATATTTATATGTTATTGGTTAATCAAAGATAAATATGTATATTTGGATTTATAGAAAAGACTAGATCCAACATTTATTTCTCCTTGTCCATAAATGATTCCATAAATGATATTTAAAATTTTAACCACCATGTATATGTCCAAATCCCATCTTCCAATATTTTTTCTTTTGCTTCTGTTATAAAGGATGTTTTTAACTCCAGATTATCTACTGCATTCCAACTACACATAGCCTGGAAGTCTTGGCATGTTTGCCATATCATATGCAGGTTTAACAAAATGTTTTACACATTATTGGCAAATTCATTTGTTTTGTTACTTCTAACAGGTGTGACAAAAATTCTAACACTTTTTTTTTTACTATAACTGATTAAGATTACTGTTATTTTGATAATTTTGTATACTTTTAGAATCAACAATGCTAGATTTGTTTACAGATTATTTATGAAGAATAGTATGAAATCTCCACACCAGCTGCAATATATTGTTGAGCTCTCCAAAGAACATTTGCTATTATTTTTCTCTCTGCCTTTGTCTTTCTTCTTCTCTCTGGTTTTACAACAGGCCACACTGTTTTCTGGAATGAAAATGATGATCCTAACTGTTATAATTCTGAAGTTTCTTCAAGTGAAAACGGATTTATAACTCTTACATTATCTATAATTCTATCTGTATTTGGAACAAAATGTTATTAGGATAGTACTGGAAAATGATGTTTAAAAACCATTTATATTGTCAAAAATACTTCTTTAATATAAACCTACATCTCCTAATATAATCTTGCAAATACCCAATTTTTACAAAATATAACTTGAGTTATTTGTATACCCTTTCTCATCCTTAGTATTTCTTCTCCAAATATTAAAGATGTTGAAACATAATCCTTTTTGCACAGGTGCTTTCTTTGAAACCTTCAGGTTACTTTATACAATGTCTTTTTCAGTTAATAAAAAGTTTTGCTGATAGTGGTCCAACACAAAATAATATTCCATACTACTTAATATCTTTTCATAATTTAATAAACCTGTAGATTTCTTGTTTTAGATTTCTGTGATCATATCATTTCAATATATAAATTGTATCCACTACTTGACAGTTTAACACGCAATTTTAATAAAATCATATTAGACTATTGAGTTTCAGTATGGTAGAAACCTAAGTCAGAATAGTGTGGGACCCAGGAAATTTAACAAAAATCCCCTACCCCTGGACAAGCAGAGCAGGACTAACTCCATTTTGTGCTGTACCCGCCACCTCCTGTATGACCCCCACATGACCTGCTTATTGCTTAAGGCGCTGCCCCACCCTAGTCAAGCCGCTGGGCACACCCTTATGGGAAATTGGCTCATAACAATGTAACCCCGCCTGTGCCCGCCAAAACTAAGTGCGGATTGGACCAAAGTAATAGGCAGCTCAAATGGATGCTATAGGGTAAAATGTAATTCAATAGGCCACCTGCGTGTGGACCGACATGACTGCAACTTTCTGCCTATGTTACAATCCCATTGGCCACTGGCCCCTATAAAGCTGCTACGCCTCTTAGCCTCTTGGGTCCAAGTCCTTGCTCCGCTCTGTCGGGTACACTTGGACCCAAGCTCGAGCTTGTAAATAAACCCTCATGCACTTGCATCAGTGTCGGCTCCTTGGTGGTTTCTCGGATTCACAATCTTGGGCACAACAAATATATAACATTTAGGTAGCAATATTAAGAGTAATTTTAAAAGTCTTCTCCAAATTTATCCACTAAACACTGGCTTTACAAAATCTGTATAAAATTTTAAATATTTCCAAAAGATATCTTACCTGTCAAAATATATTTTTTAAATTATTGGCACGAGTAAAACTATTTCAGTTTTAGTTGCAATGCATCAGACTTCTCCAGAAGCCTAATTTAATATTTGAGGCTTTTCATTAGTGTTCTCAGAACTATTAAATGTCGGGGCAGCCCCAGTGGCGCAGCGGTTTAGTGCCACCTGCAGCCTGGGGTGTGATCCTGGAGACCTGGGATCGAGTCCTACTTTGGGCTCCCGGTATGGAGCCTGCTTCTCCCACTGCCTGTGTCTCTGCCTCATCTCTCTCTCTCTGTGTCTCTATGAATAAATAAATAAAATCTTAAAAAAAAAAGAACTATTAAATGGCAAGCCAGATAATGTACACTGTGGAGACTATATTGTAAAATCTGGACTGGAGGAACAGATAGGACAGGCTTTATAATGTCTTCCATTTCTAAAACACTTTCTAGGTCCTCTGTCCTATTGTTTCCTCTGGCTCTGGTCCTTTCTTAATGTATTGGTGGCCATGCTGCCTAACACATGACTTTCCTACTGTAACCACAGCCACCTGGGTCAAGGGAAAGCATTTGTCTCAGAGGAACATCATCCACATGTTGGGCAGTGGACTTTATAAAATTTCTTAATAATAAATGTTTTAGTTGACAAGAGGAGATGACAAAATTAAGCCTTTAATAAGATTCTTTTGGTGAGGAACTTTGAAGTGTTATGTTTAGGAAGACTTTATTATTAGCAGCTACTGAGAGTGAAAGACACAGGAGAAAAAGGTAGCAGAGACTATACAGAGAAAGAAAGAAAAAAATTACTATTACTACTACTACTACTACTACTACTACTACCACTTCTACTACTACATAGAAATAACTGGTGAATAGCAATAGAAAGATAGAGGGAATGTGTAAATCATGTAAATGATACAGTACTGAAATGAAGAAGTATTCTTACTGCAGATTCCAAAGCAATATAATATTATCATAGGATATCCTAGTTTCTAGAGCAACTCCAGATCCTGAATTATCTCTGGTTTTCCTCATCTAGTTTACAAGAGGCATGAGTATATTGCAATTCCGAATTCTATCTTCATAGCCTGTTCTATCCACTACACTGCATCTTTATGAGGCCTGGCTATAACAAAGAATTTCACTATTTCCTTGCTTTTCAATCAGCTTTTCTTTCTAATAGAAATAGCTTGATACCTAAGGAAGCTTAATACAAAATCCAGCTATTCTAAGAGGGAGAGTTAACATCTCAAAGTGTTTCTTGGTCCTTTATTAAAAGTTTAATGACCCTAACATATATCAAATAGAAGTAAAAACATGAAATACAATCTACTGCATATATTACTCACCCAACCATTTTTTCAATAAATCAACTTTTAAGATGTAATTGTCCAATAACAGAGTTCAAGTACATATATGATTCTAAGTCCCCATGCTGTAGAAAATGATTGTATTTGTAACTAACTAAACACTTTAAGACTAATTCATAAATAGCTATGACCTCACTTTAAGAAGTCCTCCAAGAAAGAATTCAATCCATAAGTGAAATTCTCTGGTATCAGGAATTGCCATCAGCAGTGCAAAGAAATATGTCAATATAAGAACAAGGAAACTTATAGTGATCTTATAGTCTTATTTCAATTAGTTACTTCCTTATCTTTATTGTCCATGCTAAAAAAACAAGAGGGAGTTTCCTCTTTTCCTATAAATATTTATTTTTATCTTTTATATTAAGGAATATGCATCTTTGAGAAACCAATGGGAATGACCAGTTATTCTTCTTTTGATATTAACAGAAATTAAAGAACATGCTGCAGATATTTGGAAACAAATTTATATAAGAAAAGCAGTAATAGAAAAATTTGAAAGGTAACAGGGAAAATAAATCTTAAGAGAAAGTAACAAAACAGAGGAAAGACAAGCATAAAATGTAGAAAGAAAAATATTTTAAAAGCTTAAGAAAATAGAGTATTTGGGGGTCCCTGGGTGGCACAGCGGTTTGGTGCCTGCCTTCGGCCCATGGTGTGATCCTGGAGTGCTGGGACTGAGTCCCACATCAGACTCCCTGGAGGAGCCTGCTTCTCCCTCTGCCTGTGTCTCTGCCACTCTCTCTGTGTGTCTCTCATGAATAAATAAATATTAAAAAAAAAAAAAAGAAAATTGAGTATTTGGAACTCAAGTAGAACAATGAGGGGGAAAAGTATATATATATTTTTATATATATAAATTTATATATATTATATATGTGTGTATATATGTGTGTGTGTGTGTGTGTGTGTGTATATATATATATATATATATATATATACATAGCCTGAGCCTAAAATATAATTAGGAAATAACTATGAGCACCTAACTATGAGCATCTTCTCAGGCCTTAATAAAACATTTGTGGGAGGGAACTCTTGTAAGTATACAAGGTTTTGATTGTTGTTTTAATTTATATTAATTTTAAAACAAAATAAATAGTTTTTCAATTTGATAAATTGCATTGAAAGCTTAATATGTTGAGTACTATGCTAGCCTTTTTTTAAAAAAAGTGAATCCCTTTATCACCTCATCAAGATTTTATATTTACTTGTTCTATTTAATCTGCTAATTTCTCTACCTAAATTGTAGAGTCTTTTGTTCCTGCTATTTGGCTTTTTTATTCAGTTAGTTTTGCTGATTTACTTGTCGGAATACTTGTTCCAATCAAGGATGTCTATTTTAGTTTCTAAATTTGAAGTGTCTTGGATCATGCTGTTGGCAACGATTTGAACCTCATACCAATGTATATTAAAATCTATGTTTATAAATTTTTAGGGAAGTCTCTTTACCTTCCTAAAAGAAAAAGGATTAGGTAAATTTTGGAATGGAAATTGAGACAGCTGAGTAATTTTTCATCTTTGTTGGCTGGCAGATTGACTTATTTTTGTTCACCTTAAACTTTGACAGTCCCAGATTGCTGCAAGGCATCAAAAGTCAACTATACAATTTGTGTGCCTCAAGGACTGATCTCCTTCTCCTCACATGTAAGTTAAAGCAATAATCTGTGTCAGGCAAATGCCTGAATGTCCCTTTAACTTCAGTAGCAGCTTATTAATAGGATGTCTGCTCATTTAAGAAATACATCCCCTCCCCCCCCCAAAAAAAAAGAAAGATCAGGAAAAAGAGAAAAAGAAATACAATAAAGGAAAGCAAAATATAAAAGCTAATTAGAGCTTTGGTTCAATGGCTGGAACCTAAGGTAAAGCAAATATAAAAATACCAAAATGAGGAAGTCTGGCTTTAACACCCACAGTGTCTTCTTTAGGTGTCTTCCAGAACCTGACTCCCTCTCCCTTTAACTCTTCTTCTAATGGATAGCTAGTTTTTAGATTTATGCAGTAATTCAGTCCTGATATTTTCAGATTGCATGATTTTTTAGTAATATATCAGTCATCAGAATTTTTTTTAAAGATTTTATTTAAGAGAGTGAGAGAGAGAGCAGAGGCAGAGGCAGAGGGAGAAGTAAACTCCCCGAAGAGTAGGGATCATCCTGTTGGGCTCCATCCCAGGATTCTGGGACCGTGACCCAAGCTGAAGCCACCCAGGTGCCCAAGTCATCAAAATTTTTATATCAGATTTCCTAATTTCTTAACATTGGCATATTAGTCTCCTATCTTTTCATTAGCATTATGTGAGTTGAATACGTCTGCAATAAGTATCCAGAGTGCATGATTCCATTTTGTGATCTTTTTTAGACCTTTTATTTTCTTAATTATTAAAAAATCCCAAGAAATGGTTACAATTCTCCATATTTACAAAAGAATAGATGAAAATGTTTTCATAAAGTTAATTAGCTTGCCAGATGTTACTGAGGGGACTTGAAACTTTCTTTAAGTCCAGGTTGTGTGACATCAATGCACATCGTAGCCTAAAGAATAATATATGTTTTTTTGCCATGTAGATGAAGTAAAATAAACCATATAGTTATCTCACTACATAGAAATTTTATTCTATGTATTTTCTGAAAATGCTACATATGTTATTAAAGTTTATGTTGATTTGTGGAAATGTGAAGATTATCTTCTTTTCTTTATCATCAAATAATTTGAAAGAGGAGCCATGGCAAATGCCTTCAATCTTAACCTCCTACACATTTCTCAGGATCTTGCTATCTGATTTTAGTCCCATGCCCTCTACTCCAAAGACAAGAGTAACATTTTAAGGGGTGTTTTATTTTTATTTGCAGCAAAAGGGAATTATTTTTCATCAGACATTTCATAAACATGTTTAATAATGAATACAACACTGTTTTGGTAAGTGAAATTGTGTTAATGTATGTGTCATCTACTTCTACACATGGGGTTTTAATGCATTAGTCTCAACAAACCAATAATAATTTGAAATACTAATTTCAAATATTCTGTATGACTCCCCAGAGGTGACAATTGCTAGCAAATTTTTGCTACTTAAGGGCTGTGATACAAATATTTTGTTTGATGATTGTTTAAATTGTAAAGGTCATGTTTCTGGTTTTCTTTAAAACATTTGAATTATGAAAAAAAACATTTGAATTATGGATAAATAATAGCCCATGTATTCATTTTGAATATTCCAAAATGAATAAACCCTATTCATTTTATATGTTCCAAATTATTCAAATAATTATTTGACCAAATAATTAGAAATTATTTTATTTAATGTCGAATATGCATTTATATATTTATATGTGTCTATGTTTGCATGTATTTTATATAAACATCCATATATACTATATATAGACACATATAAATAATTTAAAGTATGTGCTTTCTTACTAAATACAAAGTTCTCCCCTGATTAAATAGACTCGATATAATTACTACTTACACTGGTAATGTGAAAGTCCCTGCCTCTATCATCTCTCTCCAGGTCCAAATAATCTCTCTAGTCCAATTTTACCCTTTCCTCTACATACATTTCATTTTTCATATAGAAATATTTTTCAAACATAACTCACGTCTTGTCACTCCTTTGCTTACACTCTTTCAATACATTTCCATTAAGTTTAACATAAAAATACAAAGCCCTACACTCACCGACTTAGCCCTACATAAATATTGCACTTATTTTTTTCTCCAAATCATCTTTACACATTTTTCCCTTTACTCATTACATTCCAGACATGGTGATGGTATTGTCATTCATCCAAAAACCTACCTTAGGCCTGTGGCACTTTCCACTCTCTCTGAAGTAATTGCCACCAGTATATTTGACCTAAGGCCTTGCCACATTTCTAAACATAGCACCCTATTTTGTTTGTATTTTATTACATAACTGATATTTTAAATACTTTATTTATTTTCTAAAGTAATCTCTACACACAACATGGGGCTCGAATTCACAGTCCCAAGATCCAGAGTTGTATGCTCCACCGACTGAATCAGCCCCATACCCCATAATGATTGTATTGGTTTTTCATAATATATTTTGACCCTTCATCTCTACACTGGTTTTATTTTTATTTATCATAGAGTATAATATACTACAGAAAAATATACAAATCATGATGGATAGCTCTGTCAACTTTCAAAGGGAACACATTCATCTAACCATGACTTATATCAAAATAATGAACATTAACCTACCCTCCACAAATCATTATTCATTCTCCCAGTCACATCCTTCTAAAGATAAACATTGCTTTCACTTTAATCTCCATAGATTAGATTTTCCTATTTTAACTTCAAATCAATGAATTATATATTCTGTATTACTTTGTGGCTGATGTATATATTCTTTTTAGGTATTAATGTGTCTGATGTCTTTTCTATTATTCTAAAAAATTAATGTGAAGTCTACCACTTAATTAATTTTTAAGTGTATAGTACAGTACTGTTAACTAACTATATCCACATTGTTGTAAAACAGATCTCTAGACCTCCTTCACCTTGCGTGGCAAAGCTCTATACCTATTGAACAGCAACTCCTCATTTCTCCCTCAGCCCCTAAAAAACACTTTTTAAATTTTCTCTGTTGAAGAGTTTATTTTAGATACCTCATGGAAATAGAATCATGCAATATTTGTCCTTCTGTGAATGCCATATTTCACTAGCAATATGACCTCAAGTTTTATCAGTGTTGTAACATACATAGAATTTCCTTTTTTAAAGACTGAATAATATTCTTTTGTATAAATATATCACATTTTCTTTATTTAGGCATCAGCTGAGAGACAATCCACCTATTAGTTATTGAATAATGCATCAATGTGCACAAAAATGCAAATATCTCTTCCAGGTTCTGGTTTCAATTATTTTGGATAAATATTCACAAGTGAGATTGGTGGATCATACAATAGTTCTATTTTTTAATGAACTTCCATCCTGTTTTTCATAGTCAATACATTGTATTAATTTCCTATCAAAGGTACATAGGGGTTCCAATTTCTTCATATCTTTACCAGCACTTATTTCCTACTTTTGGGAGATTTTTAAATTTGTTTTATTTTTTTTTTGTTAATGGCCATCCTAATAGGTAGGAGCTAATATCTCACCATGACTTGCATTTCTTTGATGATCACTGATGTTGAGCATCTTTTCATTATCTATTAGCTATTTGTATATCTTTTTTGGAGAAATATTTATTCAGCTTTTTAGCTCATTTTTAAAATCAGGTTATTTGTTTCTTTGATACTGAGTTGTACATGTTTCTTATATATTTTAGATATTAACCCCTCATTAGAAATATGGTTTGCAAATATTTTCTCCATTTTCTAGATATCTTTTACTCTATTAATCATTTCCTTTTCTGTGCAGAAGCTTTTTACTTTCATGTAGGCAATATTTTTTTTTGGATATGATGCCAAAAGTACATGCTATAAAAGCAAATATAGACAAGTGGGACTATATCAATGCCAAGTTTATTTGGATTTTGAGTCAGTAGATCTGCATATTGTCAGTATTTTCAGCAGAAGTGAAATTTCAAAAGAGGAGTCTCTGTCTGTGTGTGTATGTGTGTTTGTGAGTGTAGCTAGTGTGCCCATATTTGCTTATATGGTTGCATGCAGTGGATAGAAGGAGAGGAAGCCTGGAAAGAAAACCATACCCTGAGGAAAACCAGGAAATAATCTGGCTATCTGATGAAAAATATGTATGCAAAACATTTGAATTATAAACAGAGCTGCTTTTAGAAGAAAAAAAAATTATCTCCCATCTATTGCTGGAGCTAAGGACTAAAGGCAATGCTGGAAATTTCAAGATATCTAATGTCTTCATCAGAGAGAGTCCTCCTCTTTCTCCAGATACTTGTGGTCCATACAGAGAACTATGGACACACTAAATGACTAAGGGTGGATAAGTCTATAAAATAGACTTTAAAGAAAGGGCAGATATATTTTTTAAGTGAAGTAAAGAAAATATGAAGTATCATGCATTCATAGCAAAATGTAGCAAACTCCTATGGAGATTATAACACAAAAATATTTTTCAATTGGCATGAAGGAAAATTAATGATAAATGTAGAAAGAAACTGGTTCATTATGGAGCTTTAATACAGGGTTTGGTTGTAACTCCAGGATTTCCTGGCTTGGGGATCTTGGGCAAATTAAATGATCTAAGCTTCATTTTTATATTTTGTAACATGGAAATGCCTATTTCATTTATGGTTGTTATATTGATCATATAATTATATTTTTTAAAATGTTAAACAGTACAAGACACACAATGATAGTAATCTAAATAAGAAAACTTGATTTGGATCATTGTAATTAGAGTTTTGCATGCTCCTTCCTGCTATCAATATTCTTATGTATTGCACATATTGAATCAAATACCGTCAAGAAATGTATTTGAAATAATGGAAATATCTTTGTGCAAATATCCTCAAAACTATAAGGTTAGTCTTTACTAGTGTAATGTAGAATGTCAAATACAAGCTCCTAGTCTGATGACACTAGGAAAATCTTTGATATTCTGAAATCTTTCCTCATTTGTAAAATGAAAGGCTTTTCAGTTAAGTAATCCAATCAAAACATTGTAAGACTTCATAATATTTAACAAGTCCAAAGGATTTTAGGGTTTAATTCAATTTTTGCAATAAAACAGGACAAATTAATGTGAAAACATTTAATATACCACTTAATATTATCCACATTTTTGTCTTATCAATATTATATTAGTAACTTCAGTTATCAAATTTCACCATAAATTTAAAAATGAAGTTTGTATTGCTAATTTGTTCTTAACATCTAATATATTCTACAGATATTCTCTGCATTTAAACTCTCCCATTTGGTAAAATTATTGGTACTATTTTGTTATGTATGATGATCATCACTATCATAGTTAAAAAAAAAAAAAAGATAGTATAAGGGGAGTGCTATCACCAAGATGGTGACATAGATTATTTCCGACTTCACTCTCCCTTACAAGAACCGCTAACAACTATTCAAAAATATCTCTATCACTGAGAGAATCCTATAACATTGATTGAGGCTGAAACACTCACTTCTGCACAACAGACACCAAAACAGACTGCATTGGAAGAGTAATAAAACTTCCTACAGATCTGCCTGATTCACATCCTCAATGAGGAGATGTGCTGGCCCTGGAGCCTAGCGTGGCCACACCCAAGCAAGCAGCAGAGTTACTGCCCCACCTATTGTCTTCTAGCACCATATGACTGGAAGGGTTAGTCACGATTCCTGGAAGCCATGTTGATCCTCTTGTGCTCTATCTGAGAGACACGGGGAAGGGCTGATCACCCCTAGAGCAAAGCCAGTTCTGAGAGTGGAAAAAAAAAAAAAAAAAGACTGGTGACAACTCCTGGAAGCTGTGTAGCCCAGCAGCACTCAAGCTTAAAGAAGGGCAGTCAGAGTTGATAGTTTGTAAAGCAGAGCGAGGGATCCTGTTTAACCAGGGAACTTTGTTCGGGTGCAGCTTGGCTTGAGTTAAGACAAACAATGAGCTTTACCAGCTTTACAGCTATATCTCCCACTGCACCCAGGCAGGGAATCTAATTTGTAGCCCTGTACATCCCTGATATAGCCTTCAATCTGTCCAATCAGGGAACCTAACTAGAGCACATGGAAGAACTACATACCCCACTCAAGAGCTCTACAAGCAGTAGTTCTGAACAGAGAGCACAGCCTATGTAGTGCTCATCCTGTAGTCCCACTTGGGCAAGAAAACAAGACAACAGCCCTATACAACTATTCTCAGCCAGAGAAACAACCCCTGAATCCCATACTCAGAACTCAAACAGTTGTCTCACCCATAAATAGACCCTAATAGCAGGCCCCACCTGCCCAAAGACATTATGAGCATACACACCTAGAAACCTACATCAGACACACCTGAACTATGATGAAGAATGATCTCTGCTAAAACAACCTGTAAAGTCTGTAAAAGGAGCCTGATTATCTAAATGCACAGATACCAACATTAGTAATAAAGGATCGTGAAAAACCAGGATGATGATAGATAGATCACCCAGACAGAATCAATAAGGAAACAGTGGATTTAAACAATACTATAGACCAAAGTGGACCTAAAAGAGACATACAGAACATTCTATCCAACCACAGCAGAATACACAGTCTTCTTAAGTGCACATCTTCTAGGATAAATGCTATATTAGGCCACAAAACAAATCTTTAGCAAATTAAAGAAGGTTAACATTATACCAAGTATCCTGTATAATAACATGAAACTAGAAATCAACAATGAAAGGAAAACTGAAAAAATCATGAACACATGGGAGTTAAATAACACTCCCTTGAAAAACCAATGGATCATTTAGAAATCAAGCAGATATATAAAAAAAAAAAAAGTATCCTGAGACAAGTGAAAATAGATACACAACATAACAGAACTTGTGGGATGCATCAAATACAGTTCTAAAAGGGAAGTTCAGACCTATAAATTTATAGATTAAGAAGCAAGAAAGATCCCAAATAAGCAATATAATTTTACACCTTAATGAAATAGAAATAGAACAAACTGACCCCAAGGTTAGCAGAAGAAAGGAAGTAGTAAAGATTAGAGCAGAAATAGAAGAAATAAAGTACAGAAAACCATAGATAAAATAACAGAAAAATAAACAGCTAAACTAATAGTCAATTCTTTGAAGAAATTAAAAAATTAAAAATCCTTGATTAGGGATGCCTGGGTGGCTCAGCAGTTGAGTGTCTGCCTTTGGCCGAGGACATGATCCCAGTTCAGGGATTGAGTCCCACATCAGACTCCTTGAGGAGCCTGCTTCTCCCTCTGCCTATGTCTCTGCCTCTCTGTGTCTCTCATGAATAAATAAATAAAATCTTTTTAAAAATCCTTAATTAACCAAGAAAAATAGAGAAAGGATTCAAATTAACAAAATTATAAACAAAAAAGGAGACATTACAACTGATACCACAGAAATTCAAAGGATCATAAGAAGCTACTATAAACAACCATATGCCAAGAAACAGGACAACCTAGAAGAAATAGATAAATTCTTTGAGACATAGCAACTTATGAAGACTAAATCACGAAGGGTTCCCCAGGTGGCTCAGTTGGTTCAGTGTCTGACTCTTGATTTCAGCTCAAGTCCTGATCTCATGGGTTGTGGGATCAAGCCCCACATAGGGCTCCATGCTCAGTGGGATTCTGAATGGATATTCTTTCATTCTGTCCCTTCCCCCACTCCTGCTTGCTCTCTCTCTCAAATAAATAAATAAATAAATAAATAAATAAATAAATAAATAAAATTTCTTTTTAAAGACTAAATCAGGAAGAAATAAAAATCTGAATAGATCAATCACTACTAATGAGTTGAATCAGTAATCAAAAATCTCCCAACAACAAAAAAAATTCCTAACAAAGAACAGCCTAGGACCAAATGGTGTCGCCGGTGAATTAATTATTTTCACTGGTGAATTTTCAAAAACACTTAAATAAGAATTAACAGCAATCCTATTCATACTTTTCCAAAAAAATCGAAGAAGAGGAAACACTCCCAAACTCAGTTTGCAAGGCCAGCATTATCCTGATATCAAAACTAGTAAAGGACACTACTAGAAAAGAAACTATAGATCAATAATTCTGATGAATATAGATGTAAATACTCTTGATAAAATGCCAGCAAATTGATTTCATTGGCACATTAAAAGGATCATTCACCATGATTGAGTGAAGGTTGTCCCTGGGATATAAGGAGGGTTCAGCATATGCAAATTAATGTAATAAAGAACACTGATAAAATGAAAGAAAATCGCCTCAAAAGACACAAGAAAAAACATTTGGAAAAATACAACATACACTCATGATAAAAACTCTTAACAAATTAGGGGTGTAATAAAGGCCATTTATGGTAAGCCCACAGCTAACCACATATGATAATGGTGACAGGTTGAAAGTTTTTTTCTAAGATCAAGAACAAGGATGCCTATTCTCACTACTTCTATTTCAACATAGTACTGGAAGCTCTAGCCAGTTTAATCAAGCAAGAAAAAAAAGTATCAGAATTAGAAGGGAAGAAGTAAAATTGTCCAACTTTACAAATAATATGATTTCATATATTAAAAATCCTAAAGATGCAGTCAAAAGACTGAGATCTAATCAATGACCTCAGTCAAATTGCAGGATACAAAATTAACCTAAAAAATCAACAGCATTTCTATATATTAACAATGAACTTTTGAAAAAAAATGCTATTTACTGTAATATCAAAAACAATAAAATTCTTAGAAATAAATAAAGATCTTTACTCAGAAAACTACAAGACATTGATGAAAGAAATCAAGGAAGAAACAAATTAATAGAAAGGTATGCCATGTTTTTGGTTCGGAAGAATTAATACTGTTACAAAATCAATACTACCTAAAGACTTCTATGGATTCAATCCAATCCCTTTCAAGATTCCAATGGCATTTATTCCAGAAGTAGAAAAAATACTCTTAGAAATATTATGGAACCACAATGACTCCAAGTACCAAATAAGCCCTGAGAAAGAAGAACAGAGCAGGAGGTATCACATTTCCTAATTTCAAGCTATACTATTAAGCTATAGTAATCAAAACAGTATGGACTGGCATGAAAAAAAGGTGAATAGACCAATGGAACAGAGCTTAGAACCCAGAGATAAGTGTTCAGCCTATTATAGTCAACTAAAATTTGATAAGGAAGCCAAGAATTCTCAATAGAGAAAAAAAAAATCTCTCCAATAATTGGTTCTAGGATAATTATATATTCACATGTGAAAGAATGAATCTGGACCCCTATGCTGAAAACAGAAGAAAACATGGGAATAAAGCTCACTGACACGGGTCTTCGTAATGATTTTTTGTATATGACACCTAAAGCATAGGCAACAAAATAAAAAATAAATAAGTGGGACTACTTCAAATTAGAAGACTTCTACACAACAAAGAAATCATCAACAAAAAACAGAATAGGAAAAAAGATTTACAAGCCATTTGTCTGTTAAGGGTTTAATATCTAATATTTTACAGAGTTTATATAACTCAATAGTAAAAAAAAAAAAAAAAAGGACAAAATAATACAATTTTAAAAATGGGAAAAGGACTTGAATAGAGATTCCTCCGAAGAAGATATACAAAAGACAAACAGGTACATGAAAAAGATACTCAACATCACCAGTTATTATGGAATTGCAAGTCCAAACCACAAGATATCACCACATACCTGTTAGAATGGTCACCATCAAAAAGACAAAAGATAACAAATCCTGGTGCAGATGTGGAGAAAAAGGAATCCCTGAGCATCGTTGGTGAGACTTTAAATTGGTATTACTATGGAAAACAGTATAGAGAATTTTCAAAAAATTAGAACTACCATATGATCCAGCAATTCTACTTCTGGGAATAAATCCAAAGGAAATGAAAACACTAACTCAAAAAACTATCTGAACCCCATGTTTATAGTAGCATTATTTAAAATAGCCAAGATATGGACACAACATAAATGACTATCAACAGATGAATGAATAAACAAGTTGCAGTGTGTGTGTGTGTGTGTGTGTATGTAATGAAAGATCATTCAGCCATAAAAAAACAAGGAAACTTACTCTTTGCATGGATGGATATTAAAGGCTAAATGAAATCAGACAAAGATAAAAACATTATAATTCCATTCACATATGGAATCTAAAAATAACCTTATAGAACTATAAATCAGATTTGTGGTTGCTAGAGGTGGAGGGTGGGGAGGAGAGGAATTAGAGGAAGATTGTAAAAAGGTACGAATTTCTACTTATATGGTAAATAAGTACCAGGGAGGTACCATACCACAAGACTATAGATTAAACTGCCATATGACATATAGGAACATAGTGTAGAGAGTAAATCATAAGAATTCTCATCACAAGGACAATTATTTGTTCCTTCTTTTGTTTTATTTTTATTGTATCTATATGAGAAGAAGGGTGTTAGCTTAATCTACAGTGGTAATCATTTCACAGTGTAAGTAAATGTAACTCTCAAGCTATATGCCTTTAACTTATATAGTATTGCATATCATTATTTCTCAATAAAATTGAAAAAAGTTTAATATTAGCTAAATATATCCTGAAAAGAAGTATATGTCATTAAAAACAATGTCACAATAGCAATGAAATGAGAATATTACATCGTTTAATATATGTCACTTAAACCCATAAAAGCCTCTAATTGAAAGAGAATTATCCTTGTCTTAACCTTTTAAAAAATACTTTCTAATGTGAAATTAACAGGAAAATGCTGGGGATTTTTAATATTAAGTTTATATTAGTTTTCTACATCTGCCATAACAAATAACCATAATGGGCAGCTTAAACAATAGGAATTTATTCCATCACAATTCTGGAGCCTAGAAGTCTGAAATTGAGGATTGGTATCTTCTAGAAGTTCTGAAGAAGAATCTGTTCCATACCTTTTTCCTCTTATCTAGTTGTTGCTGGAAATCTTATGTATTCCTTGGATTATAAGTGCATCACTATAAACGCTGCCTCATTATCACATGGTGTTCTCCCTGTGTATGTTTTCTGTTTATTTCCATGGCCTTTTTTATTAGGACACCCGACTTTTGATTTAGAGCCTATCCTAATCCAGTTGGACTTCATCTTAACTATTTACATCTGTAAAAACTCTACTTCCAAATAATATCACATTCTGAAGTTCCTTTGAACATGAACTTCTGGGAGGTATTGTCAACCCAGTGTATAGCTAGTATCTAAAGGAAGTTATAAGCATATTTTCAGTATAAAATAGTTGATTCATAAAATGACTTTCCTATGGGATGAATAATATAATGCAATAAGTCATGTTTTTCTGAGAACATTTAATGTATTTATAAGCCATTTGCATTGTTTTCACTTATGAGGGATATAGTCTTCAGTTTACATGCTTACATGTTTAGAAAAAAACATTTAAAATTATGTATATTCACCGTCTTTCTAAAATTTTGCTTATAAATCTGAGGTACACAAATATTTGTGTCCAGATTTTGACATCATCTGTAGCAAATACTGAGATAGAGTGTGCTATATATTGTAGTGAGAGTTTTATATGTGAATTGCTAATATATGCTTAACATGTTACTGAAGAAATTCCTAAATCTCATATTAGCAAGTATGATTATATAGTTGTTAATATTTTATCCTTAGTGATATGGAGAATAGGATCTATTACTAAAATACAAACTACAGTAGTTAATTGAACAGATTGAGATTATCTTGTTTACTCCTATATCCCTGGAGTTTGGAATATCACTCACCCATAATAAACTCAATAAATATTAGTTTAATGAAAGGAGGAATAGTTTAGTGAGATAGTTCCTTAACTGACAAAAAAATAAGAAAGTCTAAAATTAACTGTTTTGTTCAATACTTACTAAGGAATTCCTTATCAAAGTGGATTATAAACATTCTAATTGTATTTTGTTTTATTTATTTTTATAGATTTTATTTTTAAAGTGATTTCTACACCCAGCAAGGGGCTCGAACTCACAACCCCAAGATTAATAGTCAAATGCTCTATCAACTGAGCCACCCAGGCACCCCTAAACATCCTAATTTTATTTATTTATTATTTTTTAAAATTTATTTATATGTTTATTCAGAGAGAGACAGAGAGACAGAGAGACAGAGAGGCAGACACACAGGCAGAGGGAGAAGCAGGCTCCATGCAGGGAGCCCGATGTGGGACTCGATCCCGGACCTCTAGGATCACACCCGGGGCTGCAGGCAGCGCTAAACTGCTGCACCACTGGGGCTGCCCAACATCCTAATTTTAAACCAATAGTTTTCCATTAATGAATTATTTTCCTTTAGATGCCAAAGTGGTTTTTTTTTTAAGGATAAATGTAAAATTTTAATTAATGTATCTAAATTAATCGATGACATTTTCATTTTCACCTCGTAAATATGTTTTTTTTTTTTTCTGGTTTCAGAAACTGTTTTCTTATCAAAGCTGGTACAATATATGATCCAGGATAATCAGATCTTTAAAACACCCATCTGATTTTTACTGAATTCTATGGTACATAAAAACAGAAGGAAAATCTAGAAATATTTGTGGGGATTTTTAAATAGGCAAATCCCTTTATCTTTTTATTAAAAAGCACATAAAAATTCAACAAACAATCTCAAAAGTAGAATTAAAATATATCTAATATTAGAATGTTCCTGAATTCTTGTTAGGAAGAATCTTAGAATTTAAATAATTACCTCCTTCCTCAAAGAGTTAAAAATAGATCTGCCCTACAACCCAGCAATTGCACTGCTGGGGATTTACCCCAAAGATACAGATGCAGTGAAACCGCAGGACACCTGCACCCCAATGTTTATAGCAGCAATGTCCACAATAGCCAAACTGTTGAGGGAGCCTCAGTGTCCATCGAAAGATGAATGGATAAAGAAGATGTGGTTTATGTATACAATGGAATATTACTCAGCCATTAGAAATGACAAATACGGGATCCCTGGGTGGCGCAGCGGTTTAGCGCCTGCCTTTGGCCCAGGGCGTGATCCTGGAGACCCGGGATCGAATCCCACGTCAGGCTCCCGGTGCATGGAGCCTGCTTCTCCTTCTGCCCGTGTCTCTGCCTCTCTCTCTCTCTCTCTCTCTCTCTCTCTCTGTGACTATCATAAATAAATAAAAATTAAAAAAAAAAAAAAAGAAATGACAAATACCCACCATTTGTTTCAACGTGGATGGAACTGGAGGATATTATGCTGAGTAAAATAAGTCAATCGGAGAAGGACAAACATTATATGGTCTCATTCATTTGGGGAATATAAAAATTAGTAAAAGGTAATAAAGGGAAAGGAGAGAAAATGAGTGAAAATATCAGTGTGGGTGACAAAACATGAGAGACGCCTAACTCTGGGAAATTAACAAGGGGTAGTGGAAAGGGAGGTGGGTGGGGGATTGGGGTGACTGGGTGATGGGCACTGAGGGGGGCACTTGGCGGGATGAGCACTGGGTGTTATGCTAAATGTTGGCAAATTGAACTCCAAAAAAAAAATTTTTTTTAATAAATAATAAATAAATAATTACCTCCAGATTCATTAATACTCTTTGTGCAACAAAATACATATATTTTGTTACGCAAAAATACATCTATATACATTAATACTTAGGAGAAAAGAGTACATGATTTTATTTTATTATGCATAAGTATTATTGAAAGTATTAATTATGATCTACCAGGAATTGATATCTCCAAAGCCTTTTTGTTAACCTATTAACAATATGATTTCATTAAGTGAATATCACTGTGTGTTTGGTAGAGCATTGGGTCACAAGATAATATTCAATGATTTCATTATAATTAAGATTTCTCTTAATTAACTTTTCATTTGGGAAGTGATATTTTAATAAACCTAGTTACAATGTTGATTAAGCACTGAAAGAAGAAATAAATATGGATTCTTTGTGTGTGTGTAATTTACTTTAATGGAAATAAATTATATTTTCCAAATGGTAGAAAAATACATCTAATACATAAAATATTATTTATGAATCTATGTATTTGAATGTAAACAATGGCATTTCAATCATTAGCATTATAGGTTTTACAAAATATTTCATATTCAAAATTTAATTTGTTAAAAATGATTTAAAATCACAAACCCAATTGTATAGGATTAAATCATCTTAATGATTAAATCAATAATTTGTTAACAAGTAGTTAATTAGTTTCATCAAAATGTTTTCAATTTTCTCTTAGTAGAGAAAAAATAAATTATCAATAATAGATTCTGAGGTGAATTGTGTATTAGAAAAATCATTTTGAATGAATTAATAAAAATGTTTCTTATATGAAGTAACTGGAAATCTAGGCAATCAATTAATGATGTCATCAAACACCTGTTTCTTTCATCTGTGCCACTCTATTATCCTTGTTATCCAAGGCTGGTGACCCACATGGTAGCAAGATGACTGCCTGGGAAAGTGTTTTGGTTTTGTATTTGTCATCTTTCTTTTTACATCAAATGGGAATGAAGAAGAGATATGACAGAAAATCTCTCTAAAATGAACTCTAAGTACTTCACTTCAAGTTTATAGGGCCAAGTTCAACCACATGACCATTTCTGGAAAAATATCAGTTGCTAGGGGCAGGATATAATATGGTTACTTTAGCTTTTCTTTTATTAGTGATTCTATAGTATATTTCTAAAAGTCTTTCACTGTCTCCTCTCCCTTTACAATGTATTTATTCCTTACATCTATGTGTATATAGAATGTACCTGAGTTTTGCTTTCAAATCCAATCTGACAATCTCTACCTTTTAGTAGTTGGTCTTAGGAATTTCACATTTAAGTGGTTATTGACAGAGCAGGGCTAAAATCTACCAATTTCCCACGTATTTTCAATTTGTCTCCTCTGTTTTTTTTATCTATTCTTACATGTCTCCTTTTTCCCCCTTTTATGCATTCCATTTTATCACTGCTGTTGGCTCATTAGCTATAATTCCTTTTTTTTTTTTATTTTTAGTGGTTTATCATTTATAAAATACATAAAGTTTATTTGATATACCACTCATGTATACTACATGAACCTTGCAAGAATATACTTAAATTTTTCTCCGCATGGTATTTGTGCTATTATTCATCATACATTTTGTATATATGTTATAAATCCCAAAATAGAGTGTTATCATTTCATCTTAAACATTCAAATTTTCTGTTTTTAATTTTTATAAATAAAATAAAATTCACATATAAAAGTTGATATTTTAAAGTGTATGATTGCTTGTAATTTTTAGCATATTCACAAGATTGTGAAACTATTATGACCATTAATTATAGAATATTTTTATCACCCTAAAGAGGACTCACATCCATTTGCAATCTCTTCCCATTACCCCAGCCAACAACCACTACCAATAACTAATCTACTTTATGCCTATATAGAATGGTCAAATCTGGGTATTTCATGTCAATACAATTATATACTATGTAGTCTCTTGTGACTGATTTCTGTTATTTACCATTATAGTTTCAAGGGTCATTCATGTTATAGCATGTATCAGTACTTTATTCTTGTATAGTTGGGTTAATATTCCACTATATAGATATATCACATTTTGTTATCTATTCATGGACATTTGGGTTATTTTCCACTTTGTGGCTATTATAAACAATTTTCCTAAGAATATTCTTGTAATATGTTTCTGTGAATATATATTATCAAATTTCTTGGTTATGAAACCAAGAGTAAAACTGCTGGGCCACAGCGTAACTGTGTACTTCACTTTTTGAGGAAATATCA
Source organism: Canis lupus familiaris (assembly GCF_011100685.1). Classification (NCBI taxonomy): domain Eukaryota; kingdom Metazoa; phylum Chordata; class Mammalia; order Carnivora; family Canidae; genus Canis; species Canis lupus. Next base: position 25,036,877 of record NC_049253.1, on the reverse strand, counting down.
AACTGTTTTCACAGACCTGCATCAATATATTCTCAACAGCAATGTATGGGGTTTCCAATTTCTTCATGATTTTAACAGCAATTTTCATCTTTTTTTTAAAATTTTAGTCATCCTTGTGAGTATGAAGTAATATTCATTGTACTTTTCATTTGTATTTCCCTAAACTAACGACGGTGTGTATCTTTTCATGAGTTAGTTGGCCATTTGTTTACCTTCTTTGGAGAAATTTCTATACAAGATCTTTGCTTAATTTTTATTTTTTAAAATCTTTTGTTAAGTTGTAAGCTTATATATATAGTCTATCAATATTGTTAGACTCTGTTGGGGAATGACTGCATGGGAGGGTTTCCAGAAAAAAACTGTCCATACAGTAAACTCTGCAAACAAAGGTGTCCTGTACTTGATGGTCCAGATGGAGGCTTTATCTTATGCAAGGTCAAGCTGTAAACAGTCTGGATTCCTCCTTTTGTCCTGTAAGAAAGAGCAGCCTGGCCCTAGTTAATATGTAAACAACCACTAAAATACATTGAGATGAAAAACAGAGGGCACACTTTGTCTGCTTTTGTGTGAGAACTGAATAAATACAGCCTGCAAGGGCAAGAGCTTGCTCTTAGTCCTTGAGTCTTTGAGACCCCCACTGTGTATTCCTTCATAGTCTTGTCCACCATCAATACCTTCCAAGAACAAGACTCCTTTAATAGCTTTTACAAAGTCATTTGTCTCTTTCTGCATTTAAGATTTTTCCCTTTGTCTTTCAACATTTTCACTGTTATGTATATAGATGTGAATGTGTTTAATTTATTCTACTTGGAGTTTATTAGCTTCTTGATTGTACAGATTAATATTATTCATTATATTTGGGAAATTTTAAGCCATTATTTATTTCTTCAAATATTTTTTCTGCTCCATTTTCTCCCTCTTCTCATTGACTACTCACATTATGTTTATGATGGTTTGCTTAACAATGTGTTACATTTCTGAGGCTCTGTTCAGTTTTCTGTATTATTCTCTTTATTCCTGTTCTTTTGATTACATAATCTCTATTTACTTCTCTTCAAGTTTGCTTATTCTTTCTTCTGCCACTACAAATGTTCTATAAAGCTCCTCTAGTAAACGTTTCATTTCAGTTATATTAATCTCCAGAATTTCTGTTTGGTACCTATTTTATAGTTCCCATATCTTTATTGATATCCTGTATTTTATTCTTTCAGCATACTTTCTTTGGTTTTAGCACACAATTATAATGGCTGTCATTTTCCTTTAACTGCTATCTAGCTACTCCTATAAATGTTATCCACGTGATTCAATAACTTCTCCAGTCTGTTTATATTGAAATCATGATTTGGAACATTAAAAATCATGTTACTTACAGAAAATACATTATAGTAACTTTCTTATGCAAATAAGATACTCCTTTCCAGAACATTCAAAAAATGGTTGAAGCTTTCTTTGAAACTGAATCATAGGTTGATTTCCTCCTTTCCCAATTCTGTATCCTCCTCTTCCTTCAAAACATTAATCCTCAGAGCACCCCCTAGTAAATATATTGCAGACTAATCTCTGCTCAAAGTCTGTTCCTGAGAAATGCATCTGCAAATAGTTGGCTGTTTTATAAAAATTTCAGAAACATAAAGTTTAGAGAAGAAAGTAAAACTCATTCATATAATTTATCATTCAGATGATAAGTGTGCATTACATATATCTCTAATAATTTTTGAGAAGCTTTTACAGTTAACTATACCACAAAAATATATGATTATACCATATATTTTGTTTTGCAAACTGGATTATTTCCTTAACATGTTGTGATTATGTCCTCAAACTTTAACTAATTTTCACACCTACCAACTATTTCTGAAAATGCTTCATTTACTATAAGATATCAACACTGTACATAACCAGTAAAAATATTTACAAACTTGACAAGCAAATAACAATATTTGTTGTTTTAAATTGCATTTTTAGCATACATATTTTGATAAATGTAACCAAAAAGGATTACATTTCAAAGGGTGTTTTTTTTTGTCATTTATATTGCCAGTTTTTCTTGTATGAAACTCTAGTAATGCCTGACCCACATAAAAAGAAGACCTTCAGTGCTTATGTTCAAGCCATTACCACATTCAAAGTCCTATAAATATTGCCCATGTGATTCAATAGACTTCTCAACCTGTCTGCCCCATAGATATCCCAACTGAGAACATGACTGACATTAAAAGTGTTTTGGATATTTGCAGAAAATATCCCACTGCAATATTAACTGACATTGCATTTAACAAAATATAACATTCATTCTAATTAACATGGTCAGATACATGGGCACCTCCTCATCTCATAAACGGAAGCTGGAGAAAATCCTATGTTTCTTTCTTTAATATTTTTAATTGTAAAAAGTGAATAGTTCTCCTACTAATGTCTGCTAATTTCCTGCTAACAAAGAAAGAATAACTGCTCTCAATACTTATATTCAACATTGCATTTATACTTCTGGGAATATATTTAAAACCATTAAAAATACTATTAGCAAGGTTGCAAGACTCAATACTAACATACAATAATAATTACATTTCTATATACTACCAATTAAAAAGTCAAAATGAAAAATAATACTTTTTTAAAAAGCATGAACATTTTGGAATAATTAGAGGTAAAAATGACAAAAGTTGTGATACATATTAAAAAATCTATAAATCATTGTTAAAGAAATTAAAGCCAGAGACTTAAATACATCAACAGATAGGTGGCATTAATGCAACATCATGGATAAAAGGTCAATTTGCCTATATTGGCTTATACCTTAACTGTAATCTCAGTCAGAATCCCAGTAGGATTTGTGTTGGTACGGACAAGCTGATTTATTACAAAGCTACAGTTATCAAGACAGTGAAAACTGTGGTAATGATGGACAAATATATCAATGGAACACAGCTATAAACCAACAAACAGACCCACACATCAACAGCCAATTTATTTTTTAGAACGTTCAAATGCGATTCTTTGAAGAAAAGCAACCCTTTCAGCACACAGATACATATACACACACATATATATTTATATAAACAAATTTTGATCCATCTTTTCACTATATAAAAATCTTAATTCAAGTAAAATCATAGATCTACATGTAAAACTAAAGACATAAAATTTTGAGAAAAATATATGAGAGTAGATCTTTGTGACCTTGAGTTAGACAATGTATTTTAGGCACCAAAATTATGACCCATGAAATAAATACATGATAAAGAGACTTCTATCAAACTTAAACTCCCAGAAAGACACTAAGAGAATTAAAAAAAAAAAAGTTCAAATTACACACTGGACAAGCCATAAGCCATTAAACCTGTACAAAAGATCTGAAGACTCACATAATGAAGAAAGATACATGGAGTCCAAACAAGCACATAAAATATGTTCAACACCATTAATCATTAGGAAAATGCCATTTAAAATGATAGTGAGCTATTACTACATACATAGTAGAATGACTCCATAACAAAACTGTTCCATTGCTGTCAGAATGTAAAATGATATAATATTTTAAACTGTTTGGGAGTTCCCCAAAACTTTATAGGTGCTAGTCATTTTTTTTTTTTTTTGGTGCTAGTCATTTTATTCAAAGGTGTTTACCAAAATAAGTGAAAGCATATGTCCATAGAAAGATTTTTACCTGTGTATTCATAACAGCTTTATTTTTAATAATCCCAAATTGCTAGCAACAGCCAAAATATCCATGAACAGGTGTAAAGACAAGCAAATGAGGAACATTCATACATTGGATTACTATTCAGCAATAAAAAGAAGTGGCCTATTAATATATTCAACAGCATAAAGGAATCTCAAAATAATTATGTTGAGTAAAAGTAGTCAGACAATAAAGAGTAGGTTCTTTATTATTCCATTTATATAAAATGCTATAGAATATTCAAACTAATTAGTATTGAGACACAGCAGGTCCATAGTTGTCTGGTGATGGGTATGGGATGCAGAAGGATGAAAGGAAGAGATTAGAAAGGAGGACTTTTGCATGCAATAGTTATGTTCATTATCTTGATTGTGGTAATGGCTTCAAGGTGTACATGTATATCAAAACTAATCAAATTGTATAACTTAAATATTTAAGGATTTATATAGCAATTATACTTCAATTTTGCTCTAACTTTATATAATATAATCCATGAATGAACTGTTATCTACATTACTTATATAACATAGCTATTTAAAATACAGGTTTTAAAATTAATCATTATAGGATAAAGAAATTAATCTGTAAAAATAAAGCATAAACCATTAATTATCTCTGTTGAATAGCATAATGAAACAGAAGGAAAAAAATAGGCAATATTGATTGACAGGAGTTAAAGCATTTGGAAATAGCATGCCATTTTCAGAGAAAAACATCTATGAAGCACTATTGTATATTTCTGTGTGCTGCTATAGTGAGTGAAGCATTAGTTCGAATTCAGTTTGTGAAAATCGAGACAATTCTTTTCTAGTTTTGAACTACATATGTTGTTTGAGGTCACCAATGAGGTCATCAATTAACTTTATTAGAAATCAATACTTCATGCCCCTACATGTTATTCTGAGTATATATTAATAAGCCTAGAAAAGTGCCTGGAACAATGTAGACCCTCAGTAAATATTTGTTGCATAATTACTGCTTGAAGCCTTTAAAAAACCACTTTGAAATGTACTATTAATTATTTAAATGTGAAACTTTAATACCAATTAGAAGGAGCATTTTTACATAGGTGGTGAACTATTTAAAAGCTGCATCTTGGGTTACCTATAAGAGATTATTTCTTCCTCGCCTAAAAATATAAGATTTTTCATTCTTCCATCCAGAGCTTGTCTCATTAATTTTCCCTGGAGTCTGAATAGTGTTTAGTGATGCTATCTGGACTACTTCCCTGGGTACCCTATTAGATTGCCTCATTGACCTCATGACTAAGAATTTCTTCATCTTATCTAGCTTAAGCATTCTCTCTTCATGTTTCAGGCCATTACTTCTTGTCTTACCATCTTTAACTATCTTGAGTAATTCATCCCCTCAGGAATTTTAGCTACCCATAAATATGAAAAGAAAAAAGCATATCTCATTGCATGACAGTTTGTGAAAATTGAGACAACTCTATTCTAGAGATAGCAGTACTCCAGGGCATGTGAGAGAATACTGGTGAAGGAAAAAAATCCCTGGTTTGCTAACTTGAGGCAAGGTCACTAAATGTTATATGCATAGATCCCTGAAGCTATTCTTCATTTACCAAACAGACAGTTTTGACTTTGTGATATTGGCTTTGTTGTTACCCGTTTTCCCTTTGAATTTTGCCATATGTTTTGCTGCTTCTCTCTAAATGATGATTTAAAAAAAAAAAGAAGAGAGGATGAGGGATGTCAGAATACATTTTTTAAATAAATTATCAAAATATCATCATTTGTGGCCACTTCTCTATTAATCTTATCTTCTATTTTTAAAAAAAAAGTATTTTTGGTTTTGTTTTGTTTTTTATAAATCTTAGTAAATTCAAGAGTCCATGTGATTTTAAAACAATGACCCATTGGAAAATAATTTAGCTTGGGAAGTGGAATTTAAGAAATAAAACAAATGAACAAAGGGAAACAAAACAGAGAGGGAGGCAAACCAAAAAAACACTCTTAACTATAGAGAACAAGCTGATGGTTACCAAAGGGGAGGTAGGTAGGGGGATGTAGTAAATATGTGATGGGGATTAAGGAGTGCACTTGTTGTTATGAGCACTGAGTATTGTATGGAAGTATTGAATCACTATATTGTACACCTGAAACTAATATTATATTATATGTTAAGTAACTGGAATTTAAACAGAAACTTTTTTTAAAGTTTTGGTGGATTCTAAACACTTCTGAGAAATTTCCAAATATGAAAGCTGAAAAATATGTGCACTAAAACCAACATATATATATATGATATTTCCTAATATAAAACATTTGTCCCTGGAAGAATGGACTTTGTTTAAACTATCTTGTTCATCAAATTTCACCTTAAATTTCCTTCCAAATGGTATAAATCCAAACTATATTGTCAGAAAATCTGTACTATTTCAATCTTTTCCCTGATTTTTAAGACCCACTTTCAAATCACCCAGCCTGGGTCCCTAAACTCTATAAATAGCCTTCTCTATTTTTTTCTTTTTGAGACTCTCTTAAGATTGTCAAATTGATATCTGTCTTTAAAGCAGTAAGTAAAACTTAGTTTTGCTTGGTTACCAAGATTTTCTATTTTATTATTTTATTTTATTTTATTTTATTTTATTTTATTATTTTATTTTATTTTATTTTATTTTATTTTATATTTTATTTTATTTTATTTTATTTTATTTTATTTTATTTTATTTTATTTTATTTATTTGACAGAGAGAAAAAGAGAAAGCACAAGCAGGGGGAGCTGCAGGCAGCGGGGGAAGCAAGCTCCCCACAGAGCAGGGAGCTCAGTGCAGGGCTCAATCCCAGGATCCTGGGACCAAGACCTGAGCCAAAGGCAAAGGTTTAAGGATTGAGCCACCCAGGTGCCCTGATTATCAGGTTTTTCTAATGGCTTCTTAAAGTGTTAACATATGATATTTACATACTGCATATTCATCTAGTAATCACTCTGATTTTTAAAAAGTGAAACAAAGTAAACTACTTTTATTTATATCAGATTGACTAGAAGTTTATGAACTTATTTTTTTACCAGTAATAGTTTTTTGATGTTTATCATACAATTTTGTGTCCTGTTGTAGGTTATGTCCCCACAAAAGGTATGTTTGAATCCTAATCATTGGTACCTGTGCATGTGACCTTACTTAAAAATAGAGACTTTGTAGATATAATCAAGTTAGGACAAGATTATATTGGAAGAGAATGGGGTCTCATCTAATAACCTGTCCCTTGTGAAAAGATATTCTGCCTCAAGACTGGAGTATTAACTCCTTTCTGAGTTTCTGGCCTCTCAACACGCCCTAAAGATTTAACACTTACCAACCCTATAATCATGAAGTCCAATTGCATAAAATGTCTTCAAAGATGAATGGATGAATGGATGATTGGATGGATAGATAGGTAGATAGGTGAATAGATGATAGAGATAGATGATATAGATATAGATAGAGATATAAATAAAGATAAAGGTATAAACACAGAGACAAATACAGAGAGGTGACATAGATATACTGATGCAGATGTAATCTTCTATTGATTCTGTTTCTCTGGAGAACCCTAACACAGATTTTGGCCCTGGGAAGTGGAAAGCCATTCTATCAGATACCTCAAAATGTGGAATTGGCTTTGAAATTGAGTAATTCATAGAGAGTGGTAGAGTTCTGAGGCACATTACAGAAAAAGTATAGCTTTATTAGTAAAAAATATAGACAGTAAAGCCGATTCTGGTGAAGACTCAGAAAGTGAGGTGAGATACAGAGAAAGCTTTTATCTTAAAGAATACATATATAATCAAGAACAGAATGGTGCTAGAAATATTAAAGATGCTTCTTGTAAATCTCAGATGAAAATGAAGGGCAAATATTGGACACTAAAGAATGTGGACCCTTGTGATAAAGCAGCAGAAACTGGCTGAATTGTGTTCTACTGTTGAGTGGGAAGTAGAACTTGTAAGCAATAAACTTGAATATTTGCCTGGAGATTACCAAGTAAAATGTGAAAGATACAACCTGGTTTCTCTTTGAGGGTACTGAAAGACTCCAGAAGGAAATTTTGGATTTCTAGTCTCCAAAACTGGATTTCTAGTCTCCAAAACTATGAAAGAATAAATTATCATACCCTTTTCATGGTAATTTGTTACAGTGGCCCTAGCAAACTAATACATGATCCAATTTTTAGAGATAGTCTCATTTTTAGAGACAGTCTCATCATGAATCTTTTTTAAAAAGATTTTATTTATTTATTCATGAGAGACAGAGAGAGAGAGAGAGAGATAGGCACAGACACAGGCAGAGGGAGAAGCAGGCTCCATGAAGGGGGAGCTTGACCCCAGGATCACACCCTGGGCCAAAGGCAGGCACTAAACCACTGAGCCACCCAGGGATCACCCCTCATCATGAATCTTAAAGGAAGAGTTAGAGGAGAGAAAGACATAGAGTAGGGCAGTAGGCTATGATCGATGAAAGAAAAAATTGCTAAGTTGGACTTTATTAAAATGAACAACTGCTCTGCAAAATACAAAATACACTGCTAAAAATATTGACAAGTTACATACTTGAAGAAAAATACCTGCTAAACACATATCTAAAAAAAAAAACCTGTGTTCGAATTATACAAAAGACTATTAAAACTCAATAGTAAGAAAATAAATATGTCAACTAAGAAATAAGCAAAAGATCCTAATTCCTAAATGAAGAAGATATGCAGGTGGCAAGTAAACATCTGAAACATCTCAACATGTTATTGGGCAATTGCAAATCAAACAATGAAGTACCAATACACACATATTAGAATGGCTAAAAGTTTTTTTAATGTAAAAACTAATAATATCAAAAGTTGGTGAGGATGTAAAGCAAAAAGAAACTCTAATAGCTGGTGAGAATGCAAAATGATTCTGCAATGTTAAAAACTGTCTTTTGACAGTTTAGTAGTTTTGTACAAAGGTAAGCATAGTATTACTATATGATGGAGCAATTGTGCTCCTACATATTTCTCCAAATTAGTTGAAAATGTATATACACACATATATACACACACATACACACATGAATTCATAATTGTCCAAAACTGAAAGCAACCAAATCTTTCAATAGATTAAGGGGAGACACTAATTCTAGTATATCTAAATAACAGAATACTAAAAATAAGAATTCTAAATCTAATAATGCTATCCTAAAAAGCAGAATAATAAATATAAGTAAATCTCTAACCACAAAAGACCTGGAAAGGGATGCCTGGGTGGCTCTGCGGTTTAGTGCTTGCCTTTGGCCCAGGGCATGATTCTGGAGTCCTGGGATCAAGTCCTATATCAGGTTCCCTGTATGGGGCCTGCTTCTCCCTCTGCTTGTGTCTCTGCCTCTCTCTTTCTCTCTCTGTGTCTGTCATGAATAAATAAATAAATAAAGTCTTTAAAAAAAGATATGGAGAAAACTTAAATGCAAATTGTGAAATGAAGGAAGCCTTTGTGAAAAGACAACTTCTGTGTGATTCAAACTACATGATATCCTGGTAAAGGCAAAGCTCTGTAGAAAATATAAAGATCAGTATTTTTCAGGAGATTCAAAGGACAGGGAGTGAGGTAAATAGATGGAGCAGAGGGGTTTTTAGGGCATTGAAAATATTCTGTTTGGGGACACCTGGGTGGCACTGCAGTTGAGCATCTGCCTTTGACTCAGGGTGTGATCCCAGGGTCTGGGATTGAGTCTCACATTGGGCTCCCTGTGGGGAGCCTGCTTCTCCCTCTGCCTATGTCTCTGCCTCTCTCTCCATGTCACTCATGAATAAGTAAATAAATCCTTTAAAATATATTCTGTTTGGTACTGTAATGGTGGATACCTAACATTACACATATGTTAGAACTCATTGAACTTTACAACCAAAGAATGAACTTTAAAAATTATGAATTTAGTTAACACTAATGAATTGATATTAGTCCATTAATTGTAACAAATAATACAAGGTGTTTAATAATATGGGAAACTGCAGGACAGAGGGAAGAGCCTATGAAAACTATATGCTCAATTTTTATGTAAATCTAAAATTGTTCTAAAACATTTATTACTTTAGGATTGGAGCTTTGGAAGATGGTGGAGTAGGAGGACCCTGAATGCACCCCATCCCATGTTAACAACTAGAGATCATCTACATCCAATCAATAAACTGGAGATTAATCCAACAACTGACAAAACAAACCCCACAACTAAGTATAGAGTAGAAGCTACATTTGAAAGGTAAGGAAGGTCAGAAAGATGGAAGTTTGCATGCACTAAGAAGACAGAGAAACCAGCCCTCACACCAGGGAACTCATGCAGAAAGATTAATCCCTGTAATGTTAGACCTTAAAAACCAGAGGAGCTGAATTCTGTGAGTTTGTAAAACTGGTGGGACTTGGAGCCTGGAGCTTGATTGATTGATTGATTGATTGATTGATTTTTTAAGTCTGGAGCTTTAAACATCAGCTGACTCAACACTGAGTGAATCAGGAGGGTCAATGATAGCTGGGTCACCACCCTTAAACAGATAGCAGCCTGTATAGAGAGGTAACATAAAAACGGCAATTTATATGATGCTGGGGGCAAATGGGAGAAAGATATATTCATACTGACTTCCAAGTGAATTGAGGGATTTCTCCAAAACTGAAGGCACTGGCAGTTGCCATATTCTTACCCCACCCCCCAACATAAACACAGAGCCACCTGTGGGAGGTGGGCCACACAGACACTTGCTATCCTAAACTGCGAGGAGTTCCTCACACCCATGAGTTTTCCTGAGGACTTGCCCACTCCAAGTCTGCTAGCTTTGGCCTTGATGTCAGGGCAAATTTTGTTAAAGCCATGCATGTGATTCATCCAGCCACCAGGTGCACAGCTGCTGACATACTCCACACCCAGCCACTGTACTGTGCCAGCTGCCATGCTGTGCCCAGATGTTGCACTGTACCCAGCCATATGCCCCAAATATCATTACATGCTGTGTCCAGCTTCACACCTTTGGCCAATCCCACACATAGCCTCCAGCTCCTGCAGTGCTTCAGGATCAGGCATAGGACTAGTGGACCAGCACAAATTTTGCTAACACTGCCACCCCACTTTCAAGTTCCCTAGGAAGCATGCACTCTCAGAGCTGGTCTGCCTGGGTCTCACTAGGGAGAAAACATAACCTACAACAGGCAAAGAGTCAGTGCAGATAACTACACTGAAAGGAAAAGTGACTCAGGCACAACAGCAGGGTGTAAGCAACATGTAGGACACTCTCATCGTTTTGGAGAAGAGGAGACACTGTACTGTAGTGCACTCCAGGACCTCTTCTTTATAAAGTCACTACTTTCAAGAGCAAAAGACACAGCTGACTTTCTTAACACAGAGAAACAGACACAGAGAGGCAGTCAAAATGAGGAGGCCAACAAATTTGCCCCAAATGAAAGAACAGGATAGAACCACAGCCAGAGATATAAGAAAAACAGATATAAGTAACTTGCTTGATAAAGAAATTTAAAACAATGATCATAAAGATACTCACCAAACTTGAGAAAGGAGTGGAAGACACTAGTGAGATCCTTAACGCAGATACAAGGAGTAACAGCAGAAGTAAAGGGTGCAATAAATGAGATAAGAAACACACTTGATAGAATGAACAGCAGAATGCAATAAGTAGAGTAATGAATTAGTGACATAGAAGACAGAGTAATGGAAAGCAATCAAGCTGAACAAAAGAGAAAAAAGAATTATACAACATGAAAATAGACTTAGGGAACTCAGTGACTCCATGCAATACAATAACACTCATATTATAGGAGTCTCAGAAGGAGGGCAAGAAAAGAGGGCAGAAAATTAATTTTAAGAAATAATAGCTGAAAACTTCTCTAATCTGGGAAAAGAAACAGATATCACCTTCAGGAGGCATAGAGAACACCCATCAAAATCAACAAAAGCACATGTACATCAAGGCATATTGTAATTAAATTAGCAAAATATAGTGGAAAAGAAAAGAAAAGAAATCTTAGCCATAAGACAAAAGAAGTAATTAACTTACAAGGGAAAACCTATAAGGCTAGCAGGAGATTTTTCAAGAGAAACTTTGCAAGCAAAAGGGTGAAACGAGTTGAGGAATTAATAGGTAGTCAGGGAACTGGGCTTGAGGCCTGATTAACAGGAAGCTAGGACATAGCACTATGGTCACCTAGATCTTGGTGCCACAGCCTTGTATAGAAAAATCCATAAAATGACCAATGGAAAAACTGTTACCAGGGATCCACAAATTCTTCCCCCTGACCAGATAAGAATTATAAAAGCCCCTAGACAATGTCATTGTTGTGGTTTAGTTCCCCTAAGCCCCTCCCATGCAGGGAGGGTATCTTTTTTTCTCTCCTAGGCCCTTGGGCGGGGGGGAGTCCTTCTTCTGCTTTTGCTTCTCAACCTCTCATTGCTTCATCTGGGACTTTCATTCTTCGAGCTCTCTCAGACATGAATATGGGAAACATTGAACACTGGTAACAAAGGGAGTGGCATAAAATACTCAAAGTGCTGAATGGGAAAAATTCTGCAGCCATACATGAATATTCTATTCAGCAAGGTTGCCAGTTGAATAAAATATCAGAAAGTTCCTCAGACAAACCAAAACTAAAGGAGTTCATGACCACTAAACCAGCCCTGTAAAGCTATGAAAGAGGACTCTCTGAGTGAAAAGGAAACACCAAGAGTGACAGTATAGAGGTAGGAAAGAACAAAGCAGTCAAAATGAATATTCCTGTGAAAAATCAGTCAAGAAACCCACACACAATAAAGGATATAAAATATAATAACATATACTTAAAAGGTGGGAAGAAGAAAAAAGAATGGGTTCAAACTTGAAGTACCATCAACTTATTATAGACTGCTATTTACAGAAGAGGTTATATACAAACCTAATAGTAACCATATATTAAAAACTATTAATAAACATGTAAAGAATAAAGAAAATAAATTCAACTATATTACTAAAGTAAATCAGCAAAATATAAAAGAAAGATAAGAAAGGATTAGAGAAAATCCTCAAAACAAGTAATAAAATGGCAATAAACACACACTTACCAATATTTTGAATATAAATGAACTAAATGCTCTAATCAAAAGACATATGGTGACAGAATGGATTTAAATAAAACCCATCTATCTATAGTCTGCATATGAAGCTCTTTTTACACCTAAAGACACATGCAGATTGAATGTGAGAAGATGGAAAAACTTTTATCATGTAAATGGTTGTCAAAAGAAAGCCAGAATAGGAAATGGACAAAACAGACTTTAAAGACTGTAACAAGAGATGAAGAAGGACACTATATAGTAAGAAAGGGGATAATCCAACAAGAAGATATAACAATTTTTAATATTTATGAACCCAACTTGGAAGAACCCAAAAATATAAAACATATAACAAACATAAAAGGACTAATTGATAATAATACAATAATAGTAGCAGACTTTAACACCCCATTCACATCAATGGACAGGTCATCTAAGCAGAAAATCAACCAGGAAACAATGACTTTGATGACACAATGGAACAGATGGATTTAACAGATATATTCCAAATATTCTATTCTAGAACACCAGAATACACAGTCTATTCAATTGCACATGGGACATTTTCCAGAATAAGTAACAAATTAGGCCACAAAACAGGCCTCAACAAATTCAAGAAGATTGAAATTATATCATGCATATTTTCTGACCACAATGCTATGAGATTAGAAGTCAACCACACACACACACACACACACACACACACACATACACAAACACACATATATATACAAAAGTGTACATGGAAACAAATGAAAATGAAAACACAACAGTCTAAAACCTCTGGGATATAACAAAAGCAGTTCTAAGAGAAGGTTTATATCCATACGGGCCTACCTCAAGATGCAAGAAAAATCTCAAATAAACCACCTAACTTTACATCTAATGGAGCTAGAAAAAGAACAATAAGCAAAACCTAAAAAAAACAAATAAACAAAAAAACAGCAAAAGGAAGGAAATAAAAATTAAAGCAGAAATAAAAGAAATAGAAAGTAAAAAAGAGAATAGAACCAGGAGCTTGTTCTTCGAAAAATATCAATAGAATTGATAACTTCTAGCCAAATTTATCAAGAAAAAAAGAGAAAGGATTCAAATAAATAAAATCACAAATGAGAGAGGAGAAATAACAACCAACATCACAGAAATACAAAAAATCATGAAAGAATATTATGAAAAACTATATACTAATAAATTGCACAGGGATCCCTGGGTGGCGCAGCGGTTTGGCGCCTGCCTTTGGCCCAGGGCGCGATCCTGGAGACCCGGGATCGAATCCCACATCGGGCTCCCGGTGCATGGAGCCTGCTTCTCCCTCTGCCTATGTCTCTGCCTCTCTCCCTCTCTCTCTCTCTCTCTCTGTGTGTGTGTGACTATCATAAATAAATAAAAATTAAAAAAAAAAAAACAAAACTAATAAATTGCACAACCTGGGGGAAATGGGGAAATTCCTAGAAACACGTAAATTACCAAAACTGAAACAGGAAGAAATAGAAAATTTGAACAGATGGATAGCCACCACAGAAATTGAATCAGTATCAAAAAACTCTCCACAAACAAAATTCCAGGACCAGATGGCTTGACAGGCAAATTCTACAAAATATTTAAAGAAGAGTTAGTACCCTATTCTTCTCAAACTGTTAGAAAAAATAGAAAAGGAAGAAAAAATTCTAAATTCATTCTGAGGCCAGCATTACCCTGATACCAAAACCATATAAAGACCCCACTAAAAGAGAACTAAAGCCTAACATCCCTTGATGGATATGGATGGAAAATTTCTCAAGAAAATACTAGCAAATGAAATCCAACAATGCATTAAAAAATATCATTCACCATGATCAAGTGAGATTTATTCCTGAGTTACAAGGGTGGTTCAAAATCCACAAATCAATCAACATGATACATCATATAAATAAGAAAGAATAAGCATCATATGATCATTTAAGTAGACAAAAAAAGATCATTTGACAAAGTATAACATTCGTTCATGATAAAAATTCTCAACAAAGTAGACTTGGAGGGAACATACTTCAACATAATAAAGATCTATGAAAAAATTTCAGCTAATATCATTCTTAGTGAGGAAAAGCTGACAGCATTTTCCCAAAGATCAGGAACAAGACAGTGATGTCCATTCTGATCACTTTTTTTTCAACATAGTACTGGAAGTCCTAGTCATAACAATCAAACAATGAAAAGAAATAAAAGGCAGCTAAATTAGTAAGGAAGTAAAACTTTTAGTGTTTACAGATGACATGATATATATATATTATATATATATATATATAAAATCTGAGAGACTCCACCAAAGCAGTGAGCACTGATAAACAAATTTGATAAAGTCACAGGATATAAAATCAATCTAAAGAAAACTGTTGCATTTCTATATACCAATAACCAATAAGCAGAAAAAGAAATTAAGAAAACAATCCCATTTACAACTGCACAAAAATGTAATAAGATACCTAGGAATAAACCTAACCATAGGTAAAAGACCAAAGTCTGAAAACTATAAAACACTAATAAATTGAAGACTACACAAAGAAATGGGAAGTCATCCCATGCTCATGGGTTGGAAGAATAAATATTGTTAAAATGTCTATACTACCCAAAGCAATCTATACTTTTAATGCAATCCTTATCAATATACCACCAGCATTTTTCATAGAATTAGAATAAACAATCTTAAAATTTGTATGGAACCACAAGAGACCCCAAATACCCAAAGCAATCTTGAAAAAAAGAAAGCAAAGCTAGAGATATCACAATTCTGGACTTCAAGTTACATTACAAAGCTATAGTACTCAAAACAGTATTGTGCTGGAAAAAAATAGACATGCATCAATGCAACAGAAGGAACCTATAACTATATGGTCAATTAATCTTGACAAAGCAGGAAAAAAAATCCAATGGGAAAAGGACAGTCTCTTCAATAAATTGTGTTTGGAATACTAAACTGCAACATGCAAAAACTGAAACTGGATTACTTCCTTAAAACATACACAAAAATAAAGTCAAAATGAATTAAAGACCTGAATGTGAGACAGGAAACCATAAAATATCCTAGAAGAGAACACAGACAGTAACCTCTTTGACATTAACTGTAGCAACTTCTTTCTATTTACATATGTCTCCTGAGGCAAGGGAAACAGAAGCGAAAATAAACAATGAGGATTTCATCAAAATACAAAGCCACAGCAAAGGAAACAACAAAATTAAATGGCAACCTAAGGAATGGGAGAAGATATTTGCAAATGACATATCTGCTAAAGAGTTATTATCTAATATATAGATATATATATATAAGATGACTCAGACCCAAAAAACAAAAATGCAATTAAAAAATTTGCAGAAGACAGGAACAGACATATTTCCAAAGAAATACAAATGACCAAAAGACAGATGAAGGAATGGTCACCATTACTACTTGTCATCAGGGAAATGAGAATTAAAACTAAAATGAGATACCGCCTCACACCTGTTTGAATGGTTAAAATCAAAAACATAAGAAACAACAGATATTGGCAAGGATGTAGAGAAAAAGGAACCCTCTTGCACTATTGGTAAGGATACAAACTGGTGCAGTCACTGGAAAACAGTATGGGGTTTCCATAGAAAGTTAAAAATGGAGCTACCCTATTATCCAGCTAATGAACACTAATTCAAAGGGATACATCACCCCTATATTTATAGCAGTATTATTTACAATAGTCAAGACAGGAATGCAAGCCCAAGTGTCCATCAGTTGATGAATGGATAAAGGAGATAAGGAATACATACAGCCATAAAAAAAGAATGAAATCTTGTCATTTGCAATACCATGGATGGATCTAGAGTATATCATGCTAAGCAAAATGAGTCAGCCAGAAAAAGACAAATATACAATTTCACTCATATGTGAAATTTAAGCAACAAAACAATTAGCAAAGGGAAAAATAAGAGAAAGAGAGACAAATCAAGAAATAGATTTTTGGAGCTCCTGTGTGGATCAGTCAGTTGAGTGGCCAACTCTTAATTTTGGCTCAGGTCCTGATCTGAGGGGGTGCTAGGATTCAGCCACAAATTGGGGTCTGCACTCAGTGCAGAGTAGGCTTATCCCTCTTCTTCCCACTCTGCCTTCCCACTGATGACAAGCAACTCTCTCTCTCTTTCTTAAGTAAGTAAGCAAATAAATAAATAAACAAATAAATAAATAAATAAGTTTTTAAAAAAGAAATAACTTTGTAATTATAGAGAACAATCTTAAGAGGAGGGTTTGGAGGGAAGGGTCAAATAGATGATTGCAATTAAGCAGTGCACTTGTCATGAAGAGTACAGGGTGATGTATGGAAGTGTTAAATCATTATATTATACACCTGGAAGTAATACTTTATGTTAACTAACTGGAATTAAAATAAAAGAAAACTAAAAAGAAAACATTTATTGATTTAAAAAAGTTCCAAGTGCTCACACAGAATGACAAAATTATAGTAATTCAATTTCTATTCCTTGTTTTTATAATCACCATTTATTTTGAATATCCTACTTACACACACACACACACAAATCTAGGTTGGGAGATACAGGGAAAATCACATAACTGAGTACTCAGAGTTATCTTCCATGTAGAATACAATGATTATCAAAAGATAAGTAATAAAGTGGTGCTTGTTTGACATATATCTGCACAGACCAATATATATATAATATACATATATAAATATAACATATACATATATATACATTTTATAAAAAAATATATATGCATACATAGAATTCAGAGGTAAGTACAGCACTTGTTTTAGTTAGACCTTAGAGCAAAGATGATTTTGGTTTTTTGTGAATGAGTATTTTATCACTGCAAATCTTTAGAATGGCTGATGGTAATAAAAAGCAGACCAACTTTTAGTTGGGTTTTTATTATTTTCAAATTCTCTACAAACGATATAACCCCTTCCCTTTGTACTCCACTACTTTAGTTGAATCTCTATAATAGCTGCAAATTGTTCTGAGACTGACCAAAAAAGTAAATAAATAAATGAAGGAATGCATCAATTTCAGCACTTTTAAATAATCTCTTAAGAGTCAAAGGATTTTTAACTAAGATTTTCCTCTTTCACATAGCTTTCCACTTTTATTAACTAATTGGCTAGGAGCTAGAACTAATTGATAGATTTAGTTGTGTAAACTTCATCACTAGAGGCAGCTCTCAGGGAATATGTGACTGTGTAAATAGAGTACTTGATTAAGTTGTTGAGCCCCAGGGAGCAGCCTGGACTCTGGTTATGTAAATATAACAGATGGCTAAGCAAATGCTATGCTGTACTAAGACTAGGTTTGTTGTAGCAATCTATGTTTATATAGAAGATTTAAGAGGCAGGCTATGGAACTTTTGGAGAACAAACCAGATATTGACGGCATCATTCTGTCATGAAAATTATTTTAGAATGGGTTGCAATTTTTTCAAGTTAACATCCTCTGGAGAAAACTACTTGTTAGCTGTCCCCAGTGGTTTTGCTATGCTTTGTGTATTTTAAAGAGTGTTCTTTCCTGAGGAATAATATGAAATAATGACACAGACCTAATCAATTTGGTGAGGCTCATGTCACTTAATTGATTACAGAACTGGTAAACAATTTCCATTAAGAAGAAGTTTATGAATGAATACTCTTTGAAATTCAGACACTGTCAAGAAGAACACTGTGCATTGGTTATCAATCCAAGAAGGACTACAAATACTTCTGCCCACTGCATTGTTATCAGAGTTACCAAGGAAAACACAATATAGTCAAGCACTGGATGGAACAAAGCTTTACTTACATAAGAAAGAGGGCAAGATCATCTCTAGTAGTGAGTTAGTCTCTCATCTCATCTCCCAGCCCCATGGAGTCTGGAAACAGGGGTTATGCTTGAGGGCCAATGATTTACATACTTATGTAGAATAAAGGAATATTCAAAGGGCTTGCAAAAGGGAAAGATCTTTGCACACAAGGTCAGAAGCCTGACACAGACTGTGTGGTCTATTTATCTCCTAGTAAGAAAGTGATCTGGGCCCAAGATACATTCATACAAAATCAAGATGGGGTTAGAGGACTGAACAACTGCTTTTCTCAATGCTATGTGTTCTCTTATTTAATCTTGACCTCAGTGTCTAAGTTAGGTGCAAATATTTCCCACTTTAATTGAAAAAAACAAGGTTAATATTTTTAAAATGATTTAAAAAATCATCAGGACAATACTGATGAACGAATGATTTAGGGGCAGATGGGGGTAGGCAGAGAAAGATAAGGGAAAGACCCAGAGTCAGGCTCCCAGAAATCTGTGGGCTCTCAGAAACCCCAAGGCCACCAAAAGGCCCAAAGTCAGGTTCCTACCCATCCCAAGAAAGCAGAGATAAGACAGTAAAAACAGAGAAAAAAATAATAAACCTGGCTCCCTAGCTCTAAAACATTAGGGAGTATCGCCATTTAATGCTACTAAGTAATCACAGAAACTCAGCAGACCACAAAGAAATATGTCATTAAGGTGTTATCAATAGGCCCTGCTCAAACCTAGACTGCACAAGAATCTCAAGGCCATAGGCTCCCTGGCTAGGTTCTCAATAAAAGACTGCCACTAAAACTCCTCAGTGGCAACCCTGTTGGGACCTCTCTTACTTCTGAGAGCTTTCTCGGTATCTCTGGTCAATAAATTTCTATTGCTTTGCTCACTCTCTATTGTCCACGAGATTCATTCTTCAACTTCATGAGACAAGAACCAAGCTCCCCTGTATCAACATTATACACAAAATAGCACCACAAGAATAAAGATGTACTGAAAGAATCATAATAAAGACTAGAGATTAGTCTACACTTAAATGCCTCCATTTAAAACACTTTAATATTGAGAAAGTGATCTCTCTTTTTTCTTTCATTTTCCAAGAAAAGAAAAAAGTAGGAAAAAATGCCAGACAGATGTGGCTTTGGTATGACTTAGTTATTTTCA
Source organism: Canis lupus familiaris (assembly GCF_011100685.1). Lineage (NCBI taxonomy): Eukaryota > Metazoa > Chordata > Mammalia > Carnivora > Canidae > Canis > Canis lupus. Next base: position 25,017,180 of record NC_049253.1, on the reverse strand, counting down.
TTGAGAATTCAGAAGTAGAAGACCATATAGGAAGAAATACCTTGCAAGAGGCTTGGAAACTTTAGCCTGAATCATATGTAGATGAAGAGTACCTAAGTACCATCCAATAAACAGAAGAGAATTCTTAAAAGATACCCTAAAACTCAGGCTTGTATTCACTGAAGCTTGTAGATGCCAATCACTGCTTAAGCAGGTAATCTTTATTGGAAGCAGTACTAACCTGAAAAAGGAATTGTGTGTATTAATGTCACTCATTCTAACATCTATATTAAGTATCTACTATAGGCCAGCAATGGTTCTAGGCCCCTTGAATCTTAATGTCTAATGCAGTATCCTGCTAATTTACCTTATAAGAAGGTATATCAAGTGCCCTTGTTAAAAAGAGAGGTTGTTAAAATGTCTCTTGGAATGTCAATTCAATGTGTTAGAAAAGCCTCAGGAAACAACATTTTTATTAAGCACTTCAAGTCACTATTACCAGACATGTGTGGAAACCTCGTCTAGGTAACTTATAGTAAAAATCAAAGGCATAATTACTTTAACTATAGGAATCAAATTTGTGATAAATTATCTGAGTGGAAGCAAATTAAAAGCAATAGTTTTTAGTGTTATGTTATTGTAGTGTCTGCAGACAATTACACTGCTCATTTTCAAATAATCGACTCATTTTAAGATTTTGCAAATTATGTTATTCTCCTTCTAATCTATTAAAGAGATTCCTGCTAAAACTACTCAGTTAAAAGATTGCCACCTGGTGCTAACATTTAAGAACATAACCAAAAGCCCAGAATGCTACCCAAGATTATGCCTAAGAGGGTATATGGGACCTCCTAGGACCTCCTTGTAAAAATTCCAATTCCTGCCAAATAACACTACTTGCTTTCTTTGATTAGGTATAAATAGGATCTACCTAAAAGAAGTTATCAAGGGCCATATGCTTTGTAGAGGGATAGACAAGGGCAACAGCTCCACAGATTTGCTTCTGTTATGGTGGATGTGGTAGCACAATTAAGGTGGCAGATATCCATGTTTGTGCATCCACATACATATACATATATATATTTGGCACAATTTGTTTTCAGTGCTAACAGCCTGGTCATGCAAAATATGATCTTTTTTTTTTCACTGAAAATCTCATAAATAATTATTGTCCTATCACATAAAAAACTTGAGTTTGCTGACATTTTTCTCTTTCATTTAAGAGAAAAGAGAAACTAAAAACAACCAATGATATCTTTACTAATGTCTAGCTACCAGACACATTTCCAAGAGACAATTAACAGCTCATATGAAGGAAATGGCCACAGACAATAGATCATGTCTAGTATTAGACCACATGGTCAGCTCCTGACACAGCTGTCTAGAAATAATTCTTTGAATCACCTCATATGTAGTCTTATAACCCAGACTCATAGCGAAACTAGAATTCTAATCCTCTACTATGAGTTTAATGTTATAGTTTAAAAGGATGTTTAATTTCTTTAGGAAAGATACGCTAAGCCAGCTTTTTATTTAATCTACTGTACCAAAATATGTTCTAGCATTTCTACTTAATTGAAAATAAGCAAATATATTAATTCTAGGTAAAATAATACATCAGTAGACCTTTATATTTTATATATTTATCACTAAAGGAGTCTCCAAATTCCTTACCAATATAGTTATAATGGAAAGTATGATGCATTTTGAAACTTGACAACATCAAATGTTTTACTTTACTGTTATGCAGGTAACAAAATACAAAGAAAGCCAATTTCCTATTCGTAATAAAGAAACTAAATAGGTAAAACTTACCAGATGGAAAATCTACAATGTAAATGAAACAAAATTTAAATAAAATATTTTGTTCCTAGAAGAGTTACAACTGAATTTATAAATTACAACTCAGTAAAAGAGGGATAATTAGACCCAGCAAATAATTTTAAATCTATTTTTACTAGAATTTTTGATTATTAGATTGATCAATAACAATATTGTCTTTCATTTTCTTCTAAATGCCTAAGAGTCTAACTTTCATTTAAAAAAAAAAAAGATTTTGGGCAGCCCCAGTGGCGCAGCGGTTTAGCGCTGCCTGCAGCACGTGGGTGTGATCCTGGGGACCCCAGATCAAGTCCCACATCGGGCTCTCTGCATGGAGCCTGCTTCTCCCTCTGCCTGTGTCTCTGCCTCTCTCTTTCTCTCTCTCTCTCTATGTCTCTATGAATAAATAAGGTCTTTAAAAATAAATAAATAAATAAATAAATAAATAAATAAATAAATAAATAAAAAGATTTTATTTGTTTATTCATGAGAGACACACAGAGAGAGAGGCAGAGACATAGGCAGAGGGAAAAGCAGGATCCCCACAGGGAGCCGGATGTGGGACCTGATCCTAGGACCTGGAGATCACGACCCAAGCTAAAGGCGGACACTCAACTACTGAGCCACCCAGGTGTCCCTCTAACTTTCTTTTTTAATAATTATTTCTCCTGAAGTAGTTTCAATTCTTTCCTTGAAATTTGTTTTAGAAAGAAGTAGCACCTAGTAAATTTACCAGGTAGATATTATTAACTCTAAAACAATTTATATTTCTGTTCTGGAAACTAATGCTGAAAACATCTAAAGAATCAAACATTTAATATTTTACCTCTGGGATTATACTTTTAGTAAGCAACATGCTGTAGATAATGAAAAAAGTGGATATAAACTAACTACAATGAGAACTCAGGGTTACTGATACTACTATGATCTTACCTAAATAAAAATATCCGTAGCCATAATAATAGTAAAGTCACCAAGGAAACAAATAAATTACTTTTGGAAAAAATAAGTCATTATGTAATTCCATGGTGCTGAGATAACTGGAAAAGTAGGAAGCAAACATGAAACTGAGGTCAGAAGAATAGTACTAACATGTAGGATCAGTAATTGGAAGGATTTCTAAATGTATGAGCTATACTTACTGTTCTATCTTTTCCTCTCCCAAAAACATATGGAAAATGATCATTTAAATTTCCACCTGATCCTCCTTACAGTTTGGAAACAATATTGCCTTGATTACAATGTGAAATTACTGTTAACAGAATATTTGCCTTGCTGAAAAGCCATCATGGATTTCTTGAGGAGACAGGAAAATATTTTCCTGTTTTCTGTGACTAAATAGATTCGTATTGGTTGGGCCATGGCAGAAAGTCTGGAAGCAGAAGCACTAACATGCTAATAGAATTGCAGCACCGATTATGCAAGAATCTGGGAAAATAAAATTTACTTGGATTTGAGTTATTTTTTAAAGTGAAGCCGTAAATCCATTTCAGCTAACTAACTACACCAAGAAAGGGACATCTTATAAGGATGTTTGATGTTGCTATTAATCTTTTTAAATGCCCAATAGAACCCACAAAACTTCAAAAAATGGAACTTTCAGAGTGGCTACTAATTCAATTTGAATAGACCCTGGCATTAGCATTGCAGAAGGAGCAACCTTTTGAAATGAATACTGGTATCTTTTCCAAGTGATTAGAAGAAAGCTGATCATTTATTCAGTCCTGGTCCCTAATCATATCTTTAAGGGTCATCAAAACAAATTATCTGAATGCTATTTTCCAGACTATTTTTCCTTTGGACTTCAATTTTATAGAATTGGATTTAATAGTCCTTCATTAATTATATAATTTCATTCAGAATCCATGTGCAGCAATCACTGTGGATACCTCCCCCATAACCCCTCAACACCTACCATTCCAGCTCTTGTTAATAATGATTTCTCTCTACACCAGTTTACTCTCTGCATGATGGTTTTCCTTAGCTGAAGGAAAGACATACAAGTAAGACAGTTGGTACTGGAAATAGGGATCCAGAAAGTAGACATCTAGGTTAAAATTCTAGAATTGTATCAATTGTTAGCCATATTCAACAAGGATACCTTTACTGGGGATGACTGGAGTAATAATGACATCTAATATGCTATAGCTCTACCATTATTAAGACTTTCAAGTGTGTTAGACTAAGAAGAGTGGTGGAAGGGAATTTACTAGATTATGCAAATAGCTGTAGCACTTGAGAAAATATGGAGGCCATAGTATTTAGAAGGATCAAGTATGGGTTGACTATTGTTCCTGTGTAGGAAGAAAATAATAGGCTCAGGTACTCAGAGCATAGTGTTAAAGCCAAAAGGCTTCCTTTACAACATTTTAAAATAACCCTTTTTATTTTCCTGCAGTGCAAAGGCAGACTATGCTAAATATCAGGCCCAAGATTTTACTGGAATAGTGGTAGAGTTAAAAATAAACTAAATCACAGTACCAGAAAGTCTACTATGCTAACATCCAGGCCCTAATAGAAAAGGAATAGTATATTGAGTCCAGGAATGGAACAATAGAGCACAAACAAATGATAATCTTGAACATTTAGATTCTTTTGTAGGTAATTTGCACCAGGAAAAGAGGCCCCCTCACCCATGCAATTGAAAAGCTCATTGTCATTGCCTGAAAACTGAAATAGTTTCATCAGAGATGATTTCCTCATATGATGATGCTTGTTCTTCCTAAGATCTGCCACCTCCTCCACTCATTCATTACCTCTTGACCAATATTAGGGTCAATTATCAACAGTCTTGTTAAGGGAAGAAATAAATTATTTTCCAACAAGATCCATAACCTGACTCTCATACACCCACAGGAGAATATATGCGACATTAGATATTGAAGGGACTGGAATATAGTGGCGGAATATATGTCTGGATATGGAGAAGTTTAGTGATGCGGCATGACTCTTTGACTTAGTGTGTAACATTCTGGCCTAGGTTCTTGGAGCTAACTTGATATGCTGGAAGAATGATCCATGAAAATTGGGAACACTGATTTACATTAAATTAAGTGGAGACATTGTAACTAAGCAGCATATTGAAGAAAGGGTCAAAAGTTCTGAGGGTAGGACATGCTAAATGGATCTGTTGCATAAGACCAAAGAATTTACCAGCTGATAATGATCTCAGGGAGGATCAAAGAAACATTTTCTTCACTAAAATGATAAGAAATGTTCTAGTGTGAGGTTCTAGCATCATTAATCCATTCAGTGATGACTGTCCTTTAAAAACCAAGATTGATACTAAGAATTGTTGCTATCCTACTCGGCTCTCCAGTGACAATTGGGGATGATGGGATTCTGCAGTAGCAGAGGGCAGGTGGCAATATTTAAACATCACAAGCAAGGTCTATGTAATGACTGCATGGTACTAATGATGGAATGGCAAGCAGGTGACCTTCATTCCCAGAGATGTGAGGCCAGTACACAATGGCCAGTGTACAATGATATTCCTAAGGACAAATATGCAGGCAGTCATTGAGGATACTATTTGATTTATAGAACTAAAATTAATCAAAAGCAGGTGAGCAGAAAGCAGATGGCAGTCAACACTGAAGGTAAATCACTGTCCTTAAGAGAGTTTTCAGACCTGAGCATGCTATGAGACCCAGAACTCAGCAATAGAAGAGAAGATAAATCCTATGGCAAGTATATTCAGTAGCTATTCCCTAAATGACAGCTGAGGGAAGAGAGAATACCTCAGATCACTCAAAAGCCATTGGATGCGGATTATGTGTTGACACTAAAACTAGGAGCATACAACGCCATCATGGCCTCATGTAAGAGTGGGGGCATATATAAGTGAGGTGAAAATGAATTTCTGGCCCAAAGCCATCTCATATTGGGTCTAATGGGTTCATGGAAACACTCTGCAGTCATTTCCCAGTTACTTGAATACCTAATTGTGATGGACATACTTAATAGCTGGCATAACTATCTCATCAGTTCTCTGACATGCGCATTAACAACGTGATAGGAAAAACCAACTAGAGGCTCATGAAACTGCTGACCTCTGCAAATCTCAACCCAGATTGCAAATAAAAAGCAATAAAGCATCCTGGGTAGAATGGCAGAGATTAATACTTCTCTTAAAGATTCAAACAATATAAACCTAGTTGTCTCATCATATTCCCATTTAACTAACTAGCCTAAGCAAAAATCAGATATATCATGCAAATTTATAGGAGATTTCTATAAACTTAACCCTGTGGCAACCCCCATACAGCTGTTATGCTGGATGTGTTTTCTAGAATCAACAACAAAAACCTTGTTCTTAGTATGAATTTATTTAGTGAATGCTCTTCAATGTTATCAAGAAAAAAATCAAAAGCTTTTTCGATCTTCCTGAGAAGAACAGCAGCATGCATTCATTGTCTTACCCCAGGGCTATGATGAACTTTTGGTTTCTATCTCAATGTAGCCCAGAAATCTTGATTGTTTTTACATTCTGCAGAAAAATATGATGGCAATTGTATTGATAACACTTTATTAACAGGATCTGGCAAATAAATGGTAGCAAGAACTCTAGATGTGTTGGTTCAAAAACAACTTGTATTACCGGATACTGGCCTGACTGGAACTTGTAATGCCCTTTAAAAGTCATGGTAAATGTATAAGCTTAGGAATGACAACCTGCAGTTTAGACATAGAATCATCAACATTATATGATGCTATGTTTGTGAATACATGGGTCTGTGGAAATAGAAGTGGTTTATCTTATCATTACCAGTGAAGCATTTGGGGAATTTATATTTTCAATCTTCATAATCCTAAGCATTTAAGGATTAGAAGTCCTGTTTTCAGTAACGGGAGTAATACTTCTACCAGAGTACATAATAAGAGTTCCAATAAGCCTAAATCTATAGCTCAAGTCTGGTCAACTTGAGCTCTTCATGATAATGGACTGACAAGCAAAGAAAGGATTTACAATGCTGGCATGATTATTTGCCCCTGACCATCATAAAAGGATAGGGTTATTGTTATGTAAAGGAAACAAGGAAGAGTATGATGTAAACTAAAGAAATTCATGTGGGGTTCTTTATACTTCCAGCACAAATGGACAACTGTAGCAATCACAGCCTGAGAAGAGCACAGTATGAAAGGGGCTTAGACACTTCAACTATAAGTTATTTCACTGGGTAATTAACCTAAATTAGCACAAATGCTGACCAAAGATGTGTGAAGTCCAGAATGGATAAAAAAGGACAGAGAGTATGTATAGCAGTTGGAGCACCAGAAATGAATGCAACAATGATGAGTATAGCTTGTCCAACTAACTGTATTATTGACAATCTTTTTGATTTACAAATTTCAACTGACCATGATCTTGAAGAATCAGTGAGAGGACAAAATAATTTAATGTGAAGGACACATGTATTTCAGTGGACTAAAGCAGTTACTATTGGTGTCTGGCTCATATCTCCCCAGCATTCACTGTTCATTGTTTCTTGAAAATGATGGCTCCTCACCCCAAATACTTGTTAACTTTCTACCTCAAGGCCACCTCTAGTGACATGAGGAGAATTTGGGGCAACTCTGTGGAATGTTCTACCCCATGAATTAACCCACAGTTTCCCTAGGAAGTAACTAATTCATTATGCACCAGCTTGGACTTATTTTCCTTTCCTGTTCTATTCTTCCATTCCCAGGTTGGTGATTCTTGGTGCTTCCAAATATAGTATGTCTTCTCAAAACTTAGACTCAAGGTCTATTTCTCAGGGAATTTAATTTAAGAATCCACACATATTCTATTTTATTTTTACTCTATGTATTTATTTTAATAATATAATTAACATTTATAAATATATCACCTAGAAGCTTACTAGTCTGGTAAATTCTTGAAATAACCTCTGCAAAGCACAGCTAATGATCTAATTTGGGAATAACACCAACTGGAAAAATAAAACTATGAGAAAAATTTAAAACAACTCTTCTTCCAACTTTAGCTTTTGCTTCCCCACATCTGAGATATTCCAAATATTATATTGTCATTTTTTTTTGTTTTTTTAAAACAAATTATCCAGGATCCCTGGGTGGCACAGCGGTTTGGCGCCTGCCTTTGGCCCAGGGCGCGATCCTGGAGACCCAGGATCAAATCCCACATCGGGCTCCTGGTGCATGGAGCCTGCTTCTCCCTCTGCCTGTGTCTCTGCCTCTCTCTCTCTCTCACTGCGTGCCTATCATAAATAAATTAAAAAAAAATTTAAAACAAATTATCCAATATGTACATGACTATATTTGGTTTTAATTTTATAAAAAGAGCATAACACTATGTGAAGTCTTCATTGAATTATTTTTTTACACTAAATATTATCAAAATTCAGTTCTATTATTCTCTGTGGATCTAATTAATTTTCACTTCTATATAATATTCTACTATGTAAATATAGCACAATGGATATATCTTTGCTTCTATTATGTGCTTCAAGTATTTAGATTATTTCCAGTTATGAATACTGATGTTTTGAATTTTCATATTCATGTTTCTTAGCATACAAGTGTGAATTTTTTTATTGAATATATGCTTGAAAGGAATGTCAGCTAATAAGAAATTTATTTTCAAATTTACAAGTAAATGTTATCTTGTTTTCCAAAATAATTATATCAAGTTGTATTTGCAAATATCAATTTATAAGATACCCTGTTAATCCATGTTTTGATAATATTATTAGACTTAAAATTTGACAAACTATGTTAAAAAATGGTATCTACAACTGTACTATTGATTTGCATTGTTTTGATATCTAATAAAGAATAATATCTGTTCATATGTTTTTGTACCAGGTGTGTTTCCCCTTCTCTAAAAGAGAAAAAGACATTTTCCTATTGCATTATCATTTCCTTACTGAATTTGTAGGGATTACTTATATATTATTGATACTAATATTTTGTTGACTATTTCAAATATCTTAGGTGGCTCAGTGGTGCAATGGATAGCACACTGGACTTCTAATCAAAATATCTTTTCTGTTTGTAGTTTCATTTTCATTTACTATAATGCACATTTCCATAAACTGCTGCCATCAGTTTTAATATAAACAAGTCCAAAAATTTAGGTCTTATTTTGAAATTCCCACAATCCTCCATAACAGAAGGGCATTCAGTAAGTATTTTACTAATTTTTTAAACTTTTTAAAAAAGATATTTATTTATTTATTTGGCAGAGAGAGAGCATGAGACAGCACAAGCAGGGGGAGCAGTGGAAGGAGAGGGAAAAGCAGGCTCCCTGCTCAGCAAGGCTTCATCCCAGAATCCCAGGATCATGACCTGAGCTAAAAGCAGATGCTTAACCAACTGAGCCACCAAGGCAGTCCTAATTTTTTTTCAATTTTCAATTTAGATGCTTTAATACTTAAACCATCTATGTTTGAATTTTATATATAATGTGAGACAAGATTTCAATTTATTTTCCATATCTATAAATATTTTAAATAGTTAATTCTTTACTCACCAATCTGCCATGTTCCCTCTGTCACATATTTCAGTTCAGTATACATGAAAATTTATATCTGGACAATTTTTTCTATTGTTCTTATCATTTTGTATTTTTTCTATATCAGCATCATACTCCTGTAATTACTATTAGCTCACAGTGCATCTTGATGTTTGGCAGAGAAGATCTGCTTCATAAGAATCTTAACTAATTATGGCTATGCTCTTTTATATGAGATTTAGAATTAGCTTGCCAATATTCAAAAGGTATTTTGGGATATTTGCTGAAATTTATTAATTTTTTAAAAATTTTTTTAGAAAGCCTTTTTAAAAAATATTTTGTTTATTTATTCATGAGAGACACAGAAAGAGAGAGAGAAAGGCAGAGACACAGGCAGAGGGAGAAGCAGACTCCATGCAGGGAGTCTGACATGGGATTCGATCCCAGGTCTCTAGGATCACACCTTGGGCTGAAGGCAGCGCCAAACTGCTGAGCCACCTGGGCTGCCCATTTGTTGAAATTTAAATGTAAATATAAATAAATCAAAAATAAGAGAGGAAATATAATGTGATTTAAAATATCTAGAACTAAAAGATTATTAAAAATTAACACATCAAATCCTGTGGGATGCCACAGTATACTGATATTTATATTGGAAAAAAGAAAGTTAGAATGCAAAATAAAAAAAGCCAATGCAATATTAAAGGAGAAGAAACTTAGAGGATTGATATCATCCTATTTAAAGACTTATTATAAAGCTAAGGTAATCAAGACAGTAGTATTGGTGAAAGAGCAGATAAATAGATCAATAAAACAGATAGGGAGCCCAGAAACAGACTCACATAGTCAACTGATTTTGACAAAGGAGTAAAGACAATAAAATGAGGCAAAGACACTTATTTCAACTAATGGTGCTAGAACACCCAATATAATTGGTGCTTTGAATTGGGACATTGAATGTAAAGAAAGAAGAAAAAATGAATCTAAACACAGACCTCATACCCTCCATGAAAATTGACTCAGTGGATTGAAAATTTAACTGTAAAAAGCAAAACCATAAACTCCCTAGAAGATAACATAGGAGAAAACCTAGATGACCTAGGGTGTGGTGATGCCTGCTTAGATAAAACACCAAAGACATAGTCCATAAAATAAATCATTGATAACCTGATTTCTTTAAAATTAAAAATTTCTTCTCTGTGAAAGACGTCAAGAGAATTAGAAGACAAGACACAGGTTGGAAGACAATATTTGCAAAAGATACATTTGATAAAGCATCGTTATCCAAAATATACAAAGAACTCTTAAAACTCAACAGTAAAAGTAAATGACCTCCCAAAAAATGTGCCAAAGACCTTATCAGGCACCTCACCATTAAATTATATAGATATGGGGAGCCCTGGGTGGCGCAGCGGTTTAGCGCCTGCCTTTGGCCCGGGGCGCGATCCTGGAGACCCAGGATCGAATCCCACGTCGGGCTCCCAGTGCATGGAGCCTGCTTCTCCCTCTGCCTGTGTCTCTGCCTCTCTCTCTCTCTCTGTGACTATCATAAATAAATAAAAATTAAAAAAAAAGAAAATAAATTATATAGATATAATATGCATATATACAAAGATCCACTCCACATGTTATCAGGAAATGTAAATTAAAACAACAATGCAATGACCACTACACAGCTATCAGAATGGTCAAAATCTGGAACACTGACATCACCAAATGCTGGTGGGGGTATAGAAAAATAGGAATTTTCATACATTGCTGCTGGGAATGCAAAATGGTACAGCCATTTTGGAAGATAGTCTGACAGTTTCTTATAAAACTCAACATATTCTTACCATATGATATAATAGCCATACTATGCTCCTTGGTGTTTGCCTAAAGGAACTGAAAACTTATATCCACACAAATCCTGAACACAGGTGTGTATAGCATCTTTATTCATGATGCCAAAACTTCAAAAGAACCAAAGGCCCTTCAGTAGGTAAATGGATAAATGAACTAGTATATTCAGACAATAGAATACCATTTAGCACTAAAAAGAAATAATCTATCAAGCCAGGAAAAACATTGAAGAACCTTAAATGCATATTTCTAAGTGAAAGAAGTCAATCTGAAAAGGCTATATACTGTATGATTCCAGCTATTTGACATTATGTAAAAGGCAAAACTATGGAGTCAATAAAAAGATCAGTGGTTGCTAGGGATGGAGGAGGGTAGAGGATTTCTAGGACAGTGAAAATACTATATATACTATAGTACTTGATGGTGGTACTATAATGATGGTATGTCATAATGGATATACATCATCATACAACTGTTTAAACTCATAGAATATACAATGCTAATATTGATCCTTAAACTATGGACTTTAGGTAATTATTATATATTAATATATCTTTGATTGTTTTAAAATGTGCTTTTCTGATGAGTGATTTTGAAGACTATGCATGTATGGGGAAAGGGAACACGTGGGAAATGTCTATACTTTCTCTCAATTAGTTGTAATCCTAAAACTGGTATAACAACAAAGTGTTTGGAGATGGCAAGATCTTATTCTTTTTAATGGCTGAGAAATATTTCAATATATATATATATACGTGTGTGTGTGTGTATCACATTTTATTTATCCTTCATCTATCAATGGGCAATTTGATTGATTCTATATCTTGACTATTGTAAATAATGTTGCAATAAATGTTAAGAGTGCATATATCTTTTCAAATTAATCTTTTGTTTTCTTTGGATGATGGACGGACCTAGAGAGTATAATGTTAAGTGAAATAATTCAGACAGAAGAATACAAATAATTTCACTAACTTGTGAAATTTAAGAAACAAAGAAAAAAGAAAGAAACAAAAAAGACTCTTAAATACAGAGAACAAACTTGTGGTTGCCAGAGGTGGTGTGTGTTTGGGGAATGATATAGATAAAGAGGATTAATAATATACTTATTGTGATGAATACTGACTAATGTATAGAATTGTTGAATCATTATCCTGTGCACCTGAAAATAATAGTGTATATTAATTATATTTCAATAACAAATGAAGTCTTAAAAATATTCAAACACTGGAAGGACCAAAAGAGTGAGACTGAGAGAAGCTGAAATGATAATGAAATCAGTGGCCAATAAAAGAAGTCAGTTGAAGAACAGATAGTAGAAAGACAGGATAATAAAAACTAATGTGAAAAATCAATAAAACAAGTATAAATAAGATGAACAAGTATAAATAAGATGAACAAAGTCAAAAGTTTGTTTTTTGGAGTGTTAACCAAACAGACAATCCATTTGAAAAACTGATCAAGAATAAAAATGAAAATGGAAAAAAAAGTATTACAATTAAAACAAAAGTCAGAAAAACCAGAGGTAGCTAACAGAGAAATTAATGAAACACAAGAAGACTAAAAAGTGTTTTGTTTAGCTTTCCTGAATTATTTCCTAGAACCTACTAAAAAAATAAAAAGCCCAAATATCAATAAATTGGTATGGATGATAAATTTTGACAAATGTTTTATCAGAATTTGTAGAGATTATCATAAATGTTCTTTCTTAAAACTATCAACATGATAAACCTTATAATAGTTTTTCTAAAACTGAATAATCTTTGTACTCCTGAACTTAACCTAAGGTGGGGACATACTATATTTTCTTTAATGTTTTAATATTTTCCAGCTATTTTGTTTGAGATCTTTGCATCAACATTGATAAGACATGTTTGTCTGTAGTAGAGTTTATTGTATGTATTCTTATCTTGTCTGGGTGACAGAACAGTCAGAACAGTGGTATATTCACTTCATACAAATGATTTAGAAGTTGTCCTTTTTCTATGTTTCAGAAAACTTAAGGTAATATTGAAGACATCTGAATACATAGACTTGGGAGGATTGCCCCCTTAGAAATGAACCAGGCCTTGTCTACCATTCTTTTTTAATTATATGCAAATCTTTTCTTTTTTCTTTTTTTTCTTTTCTTTTTTTTAAATAATAAATTTATTTTTTATTGGTGTTCAATTTGCCAACATACAGAATAACACCCAGTGCTCATCCCGTCAAGTCCCGCCCTCAGTGCCCGCCACCCAGTCACTCCCACCCCCCACCCTCCTCCCCATCCACCACCCCTAGTTCATTTTCCAGAGTTAGGAGTCTTCCATGTTCTGTCTCCCTTTCTGATATTTCCTACCCATTTCTTCTCCCTTCTCCTCTATTCCCTTTCACTATTATTTATATTCCCCAAATGAATGAGACCATATAATGTTTGTCCTTCTCTGATTGACTTATTTCACTCAGCATAATACCCTTCAGTTCCATCAACGTCGAAACAAATGGTGGGTATTTGTCATTTCTAATGGCTGAGTAATGTATATTCCATTGTATACATAGACCACATCTTCTTTATCCATTAATCTTTCGATGGACACCGAGGCTCCTTCCACACTTTGGCTATAGTGGACATTGCTGCTAGAAACATGGGAGTGCAGGTGTCCCGGTGTTTCATTGCATCTGTATCTTTGGGGTAAATCCCCAACAGTGCAATTGCTGGGTCGTAGGGCAGGTCTATTTTTAACTCTTTGAGGAACCTCCACAGTTTTCCAGAGTGGCTGCACCAGTTCACATTCCCACCAACAGTGTAAGAGGGTTCCCTTTTCTCCCCATCCTCTCCAACATTTGTGGTTTCCTGCCTTGTTAATTTTCCCCATTCTGACTGGTGTGAGGTGGTATCTCATTGTGGTTTCGATTTGCATTTCCCTGAGGGCAAGTGATGCAGAGCATTTTCTCATATGCATGTTGGCCATGTCTATGTCTTCCTCTGTGAGATTTCTCTTCATGTCTTTTACCCATTTCATGATTGGATTGTTTGTTTCTTTGCTGTTGAGTTTAATAAGTTCTTTATAGATCTTGGAAACTAGCCCTTTATTTGATACGTCATTTGCAAATATCTTCTCCCATTCTGTAGGTTGTCTTTTAGTTTTGTTGACTGTATCCTTTGCTGTGCAAAAGCTTCTTATCTTGATGAAGTCCCAATAGTTCATTTTTGCTTTTGTTTCTTTTGCCTTCGTGGATGTATCTTGCAAGAAGTTACTGTGGCTGAGTTCAAAAAGGGTGTTGCCTGTGTTCTTCTCTAGGATTTTGATGAAATCTTGTCTCACATTTAGATCTTTCATCCATTTTGAGTTTATCTTTGTGTATGGTGAAAGAGAGTGGTCTAGTTTCATTGCTCTGCATGTGGATGTCCAATTTTCCCAGCACCATTTATTGAAGAGACTGTCTTTCTTCCAGTGGATAGTCTTTCCTCCTTTGTGGAATATTAGTTGATCATAAAGTTGAGGGTCCACTTCTGGGTTCTCTATTCTGTTGCATTGATCTATGTGTCTGTTTTTGTGCCAGTACCACACTGTCTTGATGACCTCAGCTTTGTAGTACAACCTGAAATCTGGCATTGTGATGCCCCCAGCTATGGTTTTCTTTTTTAAAATTCCCCTGGCTATTCGGGGTCTTTTCTGATTCCACGCAAATCTTAAAATAATTTGTTCTAACTCTCTGAAGAAAGTCCATGGTATTTTGATAGGGATTGTATTAAACATGTAAATTGCCCTGGGTAACATTGACATTTTCACAATATTAATTCTTCCAATTCATGAGCGTGGAATATTTTTCCACCTCTTTGTGTCTTCCTCAATTTCTTTCAGAAGTGTTCTATAGTTTTTAGGGTATAGATCCTTTACCTCTTTGGTTAGGTTTATTCCCAGGTATCTTATGCTTTTGGGTGCAATTGTAAATGGGATTGACTCCTTAATTTCTCTTTCGTCGGTCTCATTGTTAGTGTATAGAAATGCCACTGATTTCTGGGCATTGATTTTGTATCCTGCCACACTGCCAAAATGCTGTATGAGTTCTAGCAATCTTGGGGTGGAGCCTTTTGGGTTTTCTATATAGAGTATCATGTCATCGGCGAAGAGGGAGAGTTTGACTTTTTCTTTGCCAATTTGAATTGATATGCAAATCTTTTCTAAAAGTCCACTGGAAATCCCTCTTAATGTGTCCTTTAATTCCCATAAAACAAACATAAGAATAAGGAATGAGGTCATTATGATTTATTTAACCTTCATGGAAGTCTTCACAAAAGTACATGGACTCTTGCAAGAGGGCTACAAAATAGCAGGGTTCTGTTTTCCGAAAGAAGGCAGAATGACAGACAGGTCTTGAGTAGTTAACCAACAAGATCTATTATAGAAGAACTGTAATTTTTTTCTCTCTTTAAACTTAATTTATTTTATTTTAGTTAACTTCCATGGAAATTTTACTTTCTTTAACTCCCAGCATACCTGGTCTACTAACTCAAACTTTCAGTAATTTTTTTTCATATCACTTAGGAGTAAGACTTCAGAAAATTTCAGAAGTATGATTAAGACACAAGGATAATCTAGTCAGAAATACTGGTTAGGAAGAAATAAGAATAACTAATAGAATATAATATGCACTACAAGAGAGCTGCATCATTAGCAAAAGTTGATAGGCAGGTATAAAAAGTGTGATAAAAATAGAAAGTAGAGAGAAAAGAAGAAACCAAGATAGAGGACACATAGAGGATGATAGAGACTATGCACAAATTTGGAAGGCACACTTTTTAAGTAGAAGTAAAATGTTTGTCTTATGTTTTTCATGGTTTCTTTTTTTTTTTCCAAGAACTAGGATCAGAAGGTGCTATTACAGATCTATTATCCCTTATCAGAAACTCATGGGGCCAGATTACTCTAAAGTTTAAAAATTTTCACATTTTTAAAAATATACATCTTATATGGACTAAGACTTTCAGCTGAGTTCAGCAGCACCTTTCTTTTCTTTATATTTTTTTAAATGTTTTATTTTATTTATTCATGAGATACACACAGAGAGAGAAGCAGAGAAACAGGCAGAGGGAGAAGCAGGCCCCCTCCAAGGAGCCCGATGCAGGACTTTATCTGGGACCCAGGGATCATTTCCTGACCTAAAGACAGACATCAACCACTGAGCCACCCAGGGGTCTCTCAGTAGCACCTTTCAATGCAACACACTTCTAATACTCCAGCATATCCACATTGTTGGGCTATGAAAAACTATAAGTAGATTTATTTCAGTTCTGATTTGGTAGCTCAGTGCAGGTTTAAATACCAAAATAATTATGGAAAAAAATCAAGTTTTAGAACATTTGGATTTGGGCATAATGAATACAATTATACGGAGAATTCCTTTAGTAGAGAAAAAATTAAGTGGACCACCTTTTAAATTTCTTTTTATTAAAGTGTAATAATAAAATTCTAATATTCAAATAATATAAAAAGTTGAAGTTCAGTTCATTTACCCTCAGAAATAAACAAGGAGTGTGACAGGCAACATTTCTGTCCTTCGTTTTCCATCAATTGGATGAAGAATAGAAGGAGGCCTCGTTATCTTTAGAAAGGTATCACTTAAAAATAGAATGGCTTGCCTAGAAATGAGTAAGTTGTTTCATGAAATCTAAAATCCAATATCTTGTTAATTTTGTCTAATTTTAAATGGTAGATGAACCATAAACAGATAATTAAACTATCTTGGATGAATTACAAATCAATGTATCATTAGTCCTTTGAAAGTCTCGCACAGCTCAGACAATGAGACGTATTTGTTCAGAAAGTTTACATTGTCAGCATTCATCTCACCACTATAAACTTGCTTTGGAGTTTTTCATTATATTTAATAAATATTAGATGTTTAAAAGGTGATTTTTTAAAGAAACAACTCTGATAACCAATTTGCAGGTATGCAAACTAAACTTGATTTTCTCATGGAAATTTAAGTTATAACAATCTAGAAAATGGAACACAATAAATTCCCTAGTCCAGACTTGGTGAGAGTTGTAGTTTCTTTAAATGATCCTAACTGTCCCAAACTTAAAAGGATTTATATGGTACATAATATATTTATAAAAAAGTATAGAGAAAAGAGTAAATGGAAAACAGAAAATGAAGTATATATTTAATTTTACCACAAGTAAAAATCTGAAGTAAAGTTATAGGTATTAACCTAATAATTCATTCATCTGCCAGGACTGGTATGCTTTTCTTAGGTTTGATATCATTGCCTTCAAAAATCTTTTTCTTGAAGTCATATAGTATATTAACTTTTCTGAATAGATAGATGTTAGATAGATGATAGATAGATAGATAGATAGATAGATAGATAGATAGGATTACCACAGCTATATGCTAAACATTACTTGATCTATGTCTGATTAGTTCTGCAAATTAATATGTATTTATATATTTATATAGGTTCAGGGTTGTAATTTATTAATGCTGTAACTCACCATTCAAGTCATTCTTCAAACTTGACACATTTATTCTTTTAATCCTTCTTGATTATCCAATACATGCATAATTCTAATAAGCAAAAATAAAAAAAATAAAAAATGAATGAAATAATTGAATGGCTTAGGCTGTGATATGATCATTCTAAATAACAACGATTAGTTATCAAATTTTACTCAAAGTACTTAACTACAGTTTCAACTGGTAAAATAGTATTTGAAACACAGTTTAGGCAATACACAGAATTTGGAATTTCTTCTGCATTGACTTTATGCACCCAGTAACAGGTAAAGATAAAAATGCCTGTGCTACAGATTAACTACTACTACTGCTCTATCTTAATCTAGAAAGGGAAGAGCAAATAAGATGTGGAAGGAATAAATTACTTATTACTTCTTCATGGAGAACTTGGAATTTCCTATTTTGGGGACCAAGATGGACACTGGAAATCCTCTACTGCACCAATGTTGATTCAAAACCTTGGGAGCCTCCTGAGTGAAATCTGGAACTGGTCCCCATACATGAAAGGCAAGAAGAAACTGAAGAATGAGGTAAGCTACTCCAGATAACTAAATGGCAAGTTTAGCGAGCAAGGACACTTACATATGAGGCTTGTCTTGGGCAGGCACAAGACGACTAGATCTCCTCACTTGCCCAACAGAATCTTAAAAGCTTATATAGAGGCTTTAACTGAGTTCAGTACCAGTATACCATCCAGATGGTCTCAGCAACACATTACTTTCTCCAGGTTGTGTCCTTGAAAATGGCTTCTACTGTGAGAATGGTGGGTGGAGAGTGCATTCCAAGGACAGTGGAAGGGGTGTGGAGCCTTTGAGTGTCAGGCTCCAGATTGGAGGCCACATTTTCTCAGTAACCTTCAACACTAAGTCACCACACTGAAATTATAGTCACAGGTTTAAAATGTTTATATTTTCTCAAAGGTCTATGTCTAATTTTAACAGAAAACCATCAATATAATTTTTAAAAGTTCTGAGCTGGACCTTGTTCCCTAGAGAAATCGACTGTATTAATGATGACTCTGACACTAGTGACTACAGGCAACGAAGAGGCAACACAAGAGAATAGCTAGGTCCAGGGTATCAAATAAAAATAACTTGTTTTATAACTAAGTTCTTTACTTACTAGCTATGTATCATGCATGTCTAGGCCTCAATATTATCATCTTTGTAACAGGGATATTAATAGTATAATGTTCTCTTTAGGATTAAATAAATTAATCAATATAAAAGCACACAGATGAAGTCCTTATATGTAGGAATACTAGCTGATAGAGGGTTTATTAGTTTTATTATTTTCTCATAAATTTAGTATATACTTGCTAATTTATACCTACTGCCAGCATGGAGATTTATCTGCATGTAAATATGTTGTATATCCATATATGCATATGGACAGATATAGAGATCTATGAAATCTATAAAATACAGATGTTAGTATACTAAGATATAACAATATCTTCTAAGCATCTGCTGTTACCTTTTCTTCTGGAACAGGGAAAGAAGCAATGTTGTAAAACAAATATATTAGCAGTGATGGCAAAAAAAATTGGGGGCCATATAATGTTACTTACCTATCATCTTGTACACCATATTCACATTGCTTTTCTACAAAATCTATAAAATCTAGTGGCAAACTCATCATCTAATTATGAAGATTATGTGAGATTACAAATCTAAAATGATTATTTGAAGACATGAAAGTATGTCCTCAATATTGTTTCCATTCCTGCTGTTAATTCTAATCTTCTATTGTGTACATCTAACCTTGTTTTATTTATAGAGGGTTTAAGATATCTCACCACTATTTATATCTTTATGTATTCATAGCCCATACTAATGCATGTGTGTGTTTCAGTAACTGGCTACAGAAGTCAATGGAGGATTTCTCCAACCTCAAAATTTCTGAGCAATACAGATAAATAGGTATCAAAATTTCTGAGCAATACAGATAAATAGGTAGATAGATATATTTGAGTAGGTGTTGTGCCCAAGATTGTGAATCCTAGAAACCACCAAGGAGCCGACACCGATACAAGTACATGAGGGTTTATTACAAGCTGGAGCTTGGATCCAAATATACTCGACACAGCGGAGCAGGGACTTGGACCCCGAGATGGGTTCCAGCTGTGTTTTATGGGGCTGGTCTAGGGGATTTTCAGAAGGGGTGGAGGAATTTTGTTCATTCCGATATGGGGGAAAGGTGGGGGAGTTTCTTAAGACCTCTTTCCCTTCCAACACAGGACTTTCTGTCTCTGTCAAGGGCATTTTGAGTTGTTTTCTTTCTGATATGGGAGTTCTCTTTCAAGGGCGTGCTGCAGTCTGTTTTCTTTTTTTTTTTTTTTTTTTTGCAGTCTGTTTTCTGTAAAGTTTCTTATTCACAGGGGCCTGAGATGGCTGTACTTGTGCTAATGCTAAACTTGAGGTGGAATGGCCTAATTTTCTCGGCCTCCACAGTAGGTAGGTAGATAAATAGATTATACGGATGGATACAGAAATAATGTTTCCTATCATTTTAAAATTTTGGTAAGATTATATTATACTCCAGAATCCTATTGAAAGTTTTACTAACTCTATTAAATATAGCCAGTTAGATTTCCTAATAACTAAGAGAACAAACTGTATTGGTGCTTACTTTTTCACACACAGTGTCTTCTGAGAAAGAAATTCCTCAATAGCAGATGCTGTTTTTTGTATTAAACACTGAATATTATGTATGAACATGCAGAATTCACAAAGAGATTGTTCTATAAGCATTATATTAACTTTTTATATCTTGACCATTATTTCTAATGCTAATGCAGTTGCTGCTTTACAAATAATTGCATTTGAACTAATATAAAAAACCATAACACTTATTGTGGAAAGTGGCACTTCATGAAGAAATGGTTGATGTCAATAACAATTTAGTTGAAAAATATGGTTACTAAATCATTTCACTTAATGTGTGCTTAATTGTGTTTAAAATCTTGTGTGATCTTTGAATACTTTGAGACCTCAAAAGACTAAGAAAATAAGCTGAGAGAAATATCTAACAATGAAAAAAATAACAACTTGAAGGAAAATTAAAATGTAAGGGAAGCTTTACTAAGTTTAACTTGACTTTAGACATATTTTTCCACAAACCTTAAAATTTTCTTAAATTAACATTTGATGTGCTACAGAGTAATTTTATACTGAAATTTATACAAACACATGCAATTAAATTTCATTAAATTGCAATTAATTGTAATGTACAATTATATGGTTTAAGAAAGAAAACCCTTAATGATTTTTGGTGTTTATACTTTCTGAAGACTCAGCTTTTTTAAAATTCACCTCTAAGTATGTGGATTTTTTGTTAATTGTTTCATTTTTGAGAATTTGTAGGAGTCCCTGTTACTAGATCTCTATTACTTTCTATATCTCACATATATATTCTTATTAATATGGAAAGTAACATATCTCCATATTTTGTACCTCTACAACCTATGTCCTGGACACTTTGTTTCTTATTTTTTGCTGAATATATTTTTACTACATTCCAAAGAAAATGAAGATTTAACTGAGAGATTGTATAAACAGAGAAAAAAAAAGCAGTGGGCTAGGTTAGCTTGTATTATTAATAATATTCTTCGTAGCAATATTTTAAATTATTTTCAGTCTACTTGAAATGATGGAAACTATGACATGACAGCAAAGAATAAACTCCCTCTAAAACTTAAGCCACCAAATTTGTCCTGGAGCAAATCTGGGGAAACTCCTATTTGTGGTTATTAAGGGAAACTTTTCTTTGTGAATATTTTGTTTGTGTGCTGAATACTATAATGAAAATGTTGTTAACTGTTCCTGGGGTTTTTTGCTATTCCCTGTATATTGTTAACAATGGTTTTATGGTAACATTCATTATTATAGAACTTTTAACACCACATGTTTTCCTTCCCAAGAGAACATATTTTTTTGATGTTGTAGCTACATAGATATACAGCTGCTTCTAAATTTGATTGTATAGAGGAAATCTTAACTCTGTCGTTTTATATAACCTTGGGTAAATTATTCAATGCCTCTAAGTTTCATCATCTCTTTTTATAAAATGAGGTATTAATAATAAAGCTCATAAAAAGATTTTGAGATTATTACATAAAAATGCTCGTTAAATTCTGCCACATAGGATGTACTAAAAATGTTAATTATATAATATGCTTTATAAAACATTATATATTACATTAATTTTATCTATATAATATCTAATATAAAATGTTATTTTTACCTTATTCATCATTATTATGGTAGTCCTTTTATAATGTAGAAATCATATATTTGGATCTTTGATTTTGACTAATCCCTTGTGAGCTAACCTGGTCTTTCCCAGTAACCTTCTAAGAAAAGTTGTATGAGTTACATAACAAAGTTACAAAGTGACTATTTAAATAGTGTTACTATTCAGCAGTCCTCCACAAAAAGAAATCCCTTCTAACAGAAATTACTTATAGCTAACAAAAGGAGATAAGTCCTGTGTGAGATTTGTACTTCTGCCCCTACTAGTAAGGGATCCTTATAGTAAATAAAAACATCCTAGATGTTTATACAGTAAAAGCAATCTAGGGAAAGTGAATAACATTCCTTATAATTGCTCTTTTAATTTTCACTTTAGGCCAGTGTAAATCAGATTGAAAAAAGGAATCTGAAGAAAACGAGAGATAATTTGGATTATTTGTGTTGTGTGCTTTACTTCCAAATTGTAGTCTTGTGGTTAATATCATAGAAACAAAATCTAGAGAAGAACGAAAACTTGATTTGAAATACCTCAGCATCATTATTTTATATACCATTTATATACCATTTTGTAATCTCCATATTGTTATATTTTTTCTATGACTACCACACATACTAGGTAATGTGCTCTGAGAAAATAATGGTTGTAAAAATATAGATATACCACTCTTTATTCTACCTGAAGTATAATATTGATTAGATTCTAGTGCACAGTATTTTAGCTCCCCAGAAGTATGACAACTACAATCATGAATTTTAGTATGGGTTATAAAGGGATACTATATAAACTTCTCACTCAAAAATTGTTCCTCAGCAATATATATCTTTGATGTAAGCACCTAAATAACACTTTTCCATGTCAGTTGTAACATTCTCCTCAAGGATCAGGGTCAAGTACTAAAAGCTGTGGTGATAAAAGGTAATTCCTATTACTCTGAAAGGCTATAGTCATCACTTATATTTTTAATCATGAATAAACTGAGTTGTAAACCAAAAAGATATGTAGTTCAATGTCAATTTTTCTTTGTTTGACCTACTCAGATTCACAAGAACATTTCTAGCTCTGGCTTTATAAAATCTGGATAAAGGAAAGCACCATCTATAGTAGGTTATAAAATTATTTTACTTAGATCAAACAAAACCATAAAGCTTCAGACATAATATTTGGGAATAAAGCAATTCAGACTGACTATACTTTAGTGCTCTGAAATTTTAACACATTTTCTTTGAACTAATAGTAGGATTTCTTTTGTATTATTAGTTTTGTTTTGATTTAGTTTGTGTTATGTATGTTCTCAGTTCTCTTAGGTGCCAGTCTTAAATGTTGGGTGTTTACCACTGTTGGCAGGAATGCCAACTGCTGTAGCCACTCTGGAAAACATTACAGAGGTTCCTTAAAAAAATAAAAATAGAACTACCCTATGACCCAGCAATTGCATTACTGGGTATTTATACAAATGATACAAAAATAGTGATTCAAAGGGTACATGCACTTCAGTGTTTATAGCAGCAATGTCCATGATAGCTAAAATATGAAAAGAGCCCAGATGTCAATCAACAGAGGAATGGACAAAGAAGATATAGTATTTATATACAGTGGACTACTACTCAGCAATCAAAAAAAGAAATCTTGCCATTTGCAATGACATGGATGGAACCAGAGAATATTCACTAAGTGAAATACATCAGTCAGAGAAAGACAAATACCATGTGTAGAATTTAAGAAACAAAACAGACAAACATAGAGGAAGGGAAGAAAAATAAAATAAGATGAAAACAGAGATGGAGGCAAGCCATAAGAGATTCTTAACTATAGGAAGCAAACTGAGGGTTGCTGGGGGGTAGAATAGTGAAGGGATGGAGTAATTAGGTGATGGGCATTAAGGAGGACATTTGATGTAATGAGCACTGGGTATCGTACACAACTGATGATTCACTAAATTCTACCTCTGAAACTAATAATACACTATATGTTAACTATTTGAATTTAAATAATTTTTTTTTAAAGTTGGGTGCTTAATGTAAGTTACGAACCTTCTATTTCTCAGGAAGGAACTCCAGGTTTTGAGTTCCCCCAGATTGTGGGTTGGTGTGCTGGGGTGGGGATTATGGCAAGAATCTCTAGCCCTTTCCTACCTACTTTGAGGTCCTTTCCTTCTTTTTGCAGGTTGTGAAAGTGTTGCTTTGCCAGTTTTCAGGTTTTGTCAGAGGAAATTGTTCCATATATAGCTTTAGAGTTGTCATGTTTGTGAGAGGAAGTTAGCTCATGATTTTGAACAGGAATGCTGTATGTTCCCAGTTATAATACAAACTTTTACATTACTTTTACATTGTCTAAAATCATGTGGTTACATGAAAGCATTGGTATTGGAAGGGCTAAGAACTTAGAAGACTGCTTTTCTCCTGTCAAACTCACTGCAGAGACGAGAAGCCTAGCTAGGTATTTTACTGGTAGGAGAAAATTCTTTTGCAGATTTGGAGCTGATTATAAGCACATTTTTTGAGAATTTTATATAGATTTTATGTTACAAATTAGGGCCAAGTTGTAAAGACAGTTACCAGATTTCATACAGCAAATTTAATTTCTTCCTCTCTGGCAATTTTAATTTACTCTTGTTCTTATATCATTGTTATGCAAAAAAGTTCTATTTCTTAATACTGGACATGTCCACTCCTTAGCATGTGTCCGTTTTATGTCATCTTTGTGTCTTTTCTCTTTCATCACTATAACTAACAGCTCTTGCAAATTGAAAAAAAATAGTTCATTATTTTTATACATATGTACTTAAAGACTACATTTATTTCATTACTGTAGATTTATATTTTAATTCATAGATTACTAATGGGTTAAACTTTTTCATTTAACATAAACTTTTTACCACCCCACAACTCGCTAAACTTGTAGAAACAGGATATTCAACAGTACCTATATTCTAGCCTACTCACAAAATATTTCATATTGTAGAAAAATCTAAAGATGTGCATTTTTCTTGCTAATCAATTTGTTAGTATGGCTACCTGGATTTTTGGTGGTTGACCAGCTTTTTGAAAATAAACATCAAGAGTACAATAGTACGTTAAGTTCTACATTACATATTACGTAAGTAATATGAGTACAATAGTACAATACAATAGTACAAGAGTACAATAGTACGTTAAGTTCTATTACATATTACTTGAAATTCTAGTCATGGCCTCTGGTATAATATGTCTCTCAATACTCTACTTTTGTTAGAATTGTCTTAAGTTATATGTCATTAACGCATCAAGATGATTAGTAGATTTCTAAAACTCAAATTTATTATCTACTTTGTCAAGTTTGTTAAGTTTATGAAAGAAATATTTGTTGTAAGGAACTATCTCTATGGAGTGACATAATAACATTTGTTTAACACCTCTGTTTGAGAACAATTACATTTATATTTTCTCATTTGATATTTTCATTAACCTTAAAAATCTGGACTTAATTTTATGCCATCATTTAGAGGAGAAAACTGAAATAATAGAAGGGCAAAGTAAACCAGAAGAACATTGGTAAAATTGCAGTTGTGGCAGCCACAGTAGTGCACTGTTCAGAATTCACTTCAGGAGAGACCTTCTGC
Organism: Canis lupus familiaris; assembly: GCF_011100685.1. Lineage (NCBI taxonomy): Eukaryota > Metazoa > Chordata > Mammalia > Carnivora > Canidae > Canis > Canis lupus. The sequence continues at coordinate 24,991,709 of NC_049253.1, read as the reverse complement.
AAGGAGAGTAGGTGAGCTGACAGCCTCTACCTCTACAGTTGGGAAGGACACCCAGTGCTCCTTACATCAAATGTCCTTCAGCTCTACCTTCTGGATTCACTTTACCTTTTCTGCTGGGGCCAAGGCCATTCTCTCTCTGAGTGTTCCAGCCAGTGACTGAGCCCAGTGAAATTCCGAGAGTTAAGCCATCCCTGCCCAATCTGGGACTGTTCTAAGGTGATCTTTGTCCTGGGACTCCCAGTTGGCCTGTCTGAGACTTTCTCAGAGCTACATTGTGCTTAGAGGCTCTCTCTACTGAATGTTCCTTTATTTTCTTCTTTAATGAGCATCAAACCAGCATTGCAGGCTTCCAGCTCTGCCTGACTACTCCCTACTCCCCTCTTCCTCTACTCTATCCTACACAGGATTACCCCAGGGAATTCCTTTGAAAGTCCAATCCTGTGCTGACGTCTGCCACGTGGAGGACCTCAGTTGATATAGTGGCTAAACCTTCATGGATAGTAGAGATAAGCTCACGTTGGTAGGAACTAGTGGTAATTGAGAAACTTGTTTGTCTAAAGTATTAAATGCCTTTCCTATTCTGTGATTGAAGTATAAAGATTTCTGATTCTAAAAATGGTAAAGAAACATTTTGCAGGGGATCCCTTGGTGGCTCAGTGGTTTAGCGCCTGCCTTTGGCCCAGGGCACGATCCTGGAGCCCCGGGATCGAGTCCCACGTCAGGCTCCCGGCATGGAGCCTGCCTCTCCCTCTGCCTGTGTCTCTGCCTCTCTCTCTCTCTCTATGTCTATCATAAATAAATAAAATATTAAAAAAAAGAAACATTTTGCAGACTGACCTAAGTACAGGGAACATCTAGAAAAATTAGACCAAAATTTGAAGAAAAAGATTGAAGAAACCAGAAAACTAGTTAAATATCAAGGACTGTAAGACCAGATCTAGAAAGAAATGAAAAACTAGATAAGATCAAAATTCTGAGAATTTCTATAGTTGGTGCATTTCAGAAAGGAAAAATGGAACAAAGGTGGAGATATAATCCTACAAATTAGCTATTCAATTTCAAGATAAATACTGCTTATTATGAAAAGCTCAAAGATCAGATTTCATACTTCAATGTGTAATAATTGTGTGTGACTTTAGGTAAGCTAGTTAACCTGTTACATTTTTCTCACTTTAAAATGGTTGTACTGCAATATACTACCTTATGAGTGTATCATGAGGCTATATTAATATACACTGTACTCTGAGAAGATTGTCCAATATACACCAAACACTAAAATTTTGTTAAAGATCTAAAATAAGAAGCACAATTCACACGCACACACATACACACACACATTTTCCAGAAATCACTAGTTCATTTACAGTTATTATTTTCAAAAAAAATGTTTCTTTCAAATGACTTTTGAGGTTAACCTACAAAACTTCATTGATATCTATTGTTGGATGAAAGTACAAGATGTAGATACTCAAAATATTTGGGCTATATTTTTGGAAACAGTTTATTCTGTGAAGTAGTACATCAGAAATATTTCAAGTGGCTGCTGATTAATTTGTATATTTGAATACACAGGATTTGTAAAGCAGATTTAAATATAAGGTAACCAATTAATTATGGGATATGACTTGAACATACTAAACACCATTGTTACTCAATTTGAGATTAGGATCTTCTGGATATTTTACTGTATTTTGGAAAAAACACTGTGCTTTCCTACATAAATATATTCTGTTGGAGTGGCTTTACATATTCTTTAACAAAGCAATGCGTTAAAAACTGTAAAATGCTTAAATGTCTGTTTTCTACTCAATTTATATTATAATATTGATTTGATAATGGATGGTTTCTTAAGAATGTACCTATCTAATTGCAATGAAACAGAAGATATATAGCATTTTTCAGTTTTAAATATCAAAAATATTAATAATTTCCTGCAATTACCCTATTAAGTCAGCATTTTCATTATGCAAATAATACAATGAATCATAGAAATTGAATCATATAAATAAATTTTTAAAAGTATGAATAATAAAAAAATGAATGATTGTAGTGTTTAGTAAATGTTTTACCATTGTAAAGTTTCACTGTTTACTGGGTAATAATAGTGGAGTTGACTAAACCTTTTCTCATATTAAAAAAGTAATGATTTGGGCAGCCTGGGTGGCTCAGTGGTTTAGCACCACCTTCAGCCCAGGGTGTTGTCCTGGAGACCCAGGATCGAGTCCCACATCAGGCTCCCTGTGTGGAGCCTGCTTCTCCCTCTGCCTGTGTCTCTCCCTCCCTCCCTCTCTCTCTCTCTCTCTCTCATGAATAAATAAATAAAATCTTAAAAAAATAAAAATAAAAAAGTAATGATTTATGACATTATTAATTGTCTAAATTCCATTTGGACAGATGCTGCATTTCATTTTGAAATTAATTTTCAATAAGTTTGCAGGGGTTTCAGAAATCATAATTTATTTTTATCTGCATACCATATTTGGTCAGCTGGCTATTATTTCCTAGCCTGTTGGCACTGATAATTTGGATCAGTTTGCATTTCAAACCACTCAGGCACTTAATAGCTTATAAATGTTTACACTGGGACCAAAATAGGGAAGAAAACAATTTTTGAAGGAAAATATCAGTTTGTATACCAGCCATGGACAATACTCAGTAATGTTGGCTTCATTTTTTATTATTAGTTTCCCTCTCTCTGTTGTTGAAGCCAAGTCCTCATACAGACTCCCTTTCCATACCAGTCTAGCGTTTTGCTAAATAAACTTTCGTATGATGTATCTTTGTGGGAAAAATAAAAACTATCTGAAGGCATAAAAGTGCCCATAGATTGTTATATTTATTAACTTGTCCCAGTATCTCTGCCCTCAGTTGCCTCCCATAATGATTCTGAGTATTGCTATGCAAATTGCTTTGGCTAATAGAAAAGTAGCAAGAAGGACACAAACAGAAACTTGAAAAATGTTTCAGCATTGGAATTTGCCTCTTCTTGATGCTTTTGAAATAGTGCTCCCCCTCCCATCTGTGAAGAAACCTGGGGTAGCCTGTTGTCTGAGAGAAACAATGATCATATCACTGCCATAAGCCCCACTGATATGTAGCTTCCATTGCCAGGCATAAGTATGAAGCTATCCTAGATCAATTAGCCCTAGATGACCTGCCACAGACCACAGATGTCAAGGCAAGCCCAGTTGAGGTGGCTTACATCAGCAAAACTAGCCAAACTGTACACCAATTCATAGGAAATGATACATGAATGTTGTTTAAGAAATTGGATTTTGAAGTGATTTGTCACGCAGCTAAAACTAATTGATACAACATAGTTTATATGGTAAGTCATGAAAAAGTTTCACCCATTGGGCCTGTTTCTAATATCCCAAAGCAAATATTCATTAAGTGGTTTAAATAGTGACATGCAGGCTTTTTTTTTTTTTTTTTTGTTAAGGAAATACATTGGAACTTTATGTATTTAAGGAAGCCAGGAGATGATTTTGAAATCTTGCTTTTAATGAATATCATTGGCCAGTATAATTAAATACTTGCAATATCCTAATGATGTATATATTCACATCAAATGTTTGTTTAAATGCATTTTTGTATTCCTTTAGATATTAAGTGAATTTTACTTTTGTTGAAAATCTAAAGTAATTTAAAATAATTCTTCCACTTCTACATCTGACCATTTCATTTCATATTCAATGCTACTGAAAAATAACATTAAGCAGAAAAAGAGCAGACTTTCCTTTTTTAAGAAGAGAAAAGGTAGCTATTAGTAAATTTCCCATTAGAAAATTTTCCTGGGTCTAAGGTCAGAAGGGAACCTATTGACAGAAAATTGCACTGTGGTTTATTGGTGGAAATTTACTTTACTTTTCAATTTACTTTATGTGTAAGTTTATTGCTTTATTTTCTAATAGCAAGAAAAGGACCAAAACTATAACATAAGTATGTAACATAAGTATATAAGTATTATATTATGATATATTGGATAGTTTATAAATATAAAACTACCAGCAAACCCTGGTAATTATATATTAATAGTAGATTTCCCAACTGCAAAAAATAAAAAAGAATCCTGGTAGAATTTTTAAGTCAAATGTGATAAGGGAATGAATGAAAGCTCTAATGTAAACAGGTTTTGGAGCCAAGTATGCATCCTGAGAACAATGTTTCAAGTACAAGCACAGAATTATAAAGTCCTTTTTCTAAGGGCTCAAAGGGTAAAGTTTTAATATAATTCTTATAATGTTTTCATTTGCAATTTTTTACTTGTCTTTCACTTTGTAACCAAGTAAGCAATAAATCTGGGAACTTATGCCAGAAGACCAAAAAAGTGATAAACTGATTTAATTAGAACAATTTTAATCTCAATTTTTAAAAAATATTTTATTTATTTATTCATGAGAGATACAGAGAGAGAGGCAGAGACACACGCAGAGGGGAAGTAGGGTCCACGCAGGGAGCCTGACGTGGGACTCCATCCGAAGTCTCCAGGATCACACCCCGGGCTGAAGGCGGCGCTAAACCTCTGCGCCACCAGGACTGCCTTAATCTGAATTATTTTATTTTATTATTTTTTAATCTGAATTATTTTAAAAGTGAAACTATAATCATAGAGTATTTTCATCATCAAATTACATCTCCATTTTTCTCCACTTCCCAAATATTTTAAAAAGACAACCCTCAGGCTGAAAGTATTTGCAAATCATATATTTGATAAAGGGTAAGGGGTTAATACCTAAAATGAAAAAGGAACTCCTACAGTTCAATAGCAAAAACAAAACAAAATGTGGCTAAGGATGTGGAGAAACAGGTACCCATCTATACTGTTAGTGGGAATATAAAATGGTACAGTAGGAAAACATACTGAAAAGAGTATGGAGGTTCCTCAAACGTAAAAATAGAGCTGCCATATTATCCACAAATGAATACCACTTCTTGGTAAATGCCCAAAAGAACTAAAATCAGTATCTCAAGGAGATAATCTGTGCTCCCATGTTCATCGGGGGCACTATTCACAATAGCCAAGTTATAAAAACAACCAAACTGATAATCAATATAAGAATGGATGAAGAAAATGTAGAAAACACAATGGATTATTATCCAGATTTTAAAATAAATTCCTGACATTTGTGACATGAATGAATCTTGAGGACATTATGCTAAGTGAAATAAGACAGTCACAGAAAAACAAATATTTGATGATTTCACTTACATGAAGTACCTAAAATAGTCAAACTCATAGAATAGAGGATAAAGGATAGAATGCTGGTTGCCAAAGGTTGGGGTTACGGGGAAACATGAATTCTTTCACTAGGTGTGTTTTCAGTTATGCAAGATGATTGGTTCTAGAGACTTGCTGCAGCATAGAACCTACAGTTAGTATACACTTAAACATTTTGGAAGAGCCTAGATTTTATATTAGGTAGACTTAGACATAAAATAACAACAACAACAAAAATTGGACACAAGGAAACTTTTGGTTGCAATGGCTAAATCCAACACTTTGATTTTGGTGAGGGTCCATGGGTATATACATATGTCCAAACTCATCAAATTAAATATATGTAGTTTTTGTGTATCAAATATACCTCAGAAAATCTGTTTTTTAAAAAGAAAAAACACTATAGATAAACTTGCACATTTTCCCAATTCATCTTTCATATAACCTTGCAATTCTATTCTTAAAACACAATCACTCTGTGGGGCCTGAAAAATGGCTCTGGAGGAAAAATAAATTAGTGAATTTAGAAACCAAAAGTCTTTCTAAATCAAGTATATATACCTACAAAACAATCATGTTAGCTTTTGGAAGTTAAATAATTTATTTTTCAACAGATTCATCTAATAATCATTCATCCAATAATGTATGATAAAATTAAGATTAATTTTAAATTGTTAGGATCCATAAATCTGGAAATATATCTAATTATCAAAAATATTGGGATAAAAAATGAAATAAGTTAACATTAAATTTGTCACCAATTGTACAGATACAAATGTATATGAATAAAGTATATAGTGTATTTGGAAAAAATAATATTTAGAAATGTTTATAATCCATGTAATCAAATATTTTTCTACTAAAATTTCTTGTGGTTCATTCCCCCTTTTATTGTCTCTGAGTATCTAGTAACCACATCTATTATATACGTTGGCATTATAATACGATAATTTAGTTAATCTTTTCTCTGACTGACCTCTTTGAAAATCATACTTGCTTCTGGTTATTCTCTTATTCCTAGTATCTGACACAGGAACTCATAATCAGTTGATGCTTTAAAAAATAATTGCTCAATAAACTAATATTCCCCTGTCAATTTTCACATATTTTTAAATAAATATTCCAGTATACTTCCATCTTAATGCCATAACACTTTTCCAATCTCTATCTGAGAGGCTCCATTTCATCTAAACTACTCTTTTTAAGGCAGAAGATAGGGAACCTAATCAGAGGGACCAGATACAGATTGAAAAACAAGGAAGTAGAAGACAATAATCAAATTTATCCAAAGACAAAATTAAATATTGCCATATAAATATATATGGGGAGAAAATCAAAAATTTGGATTTGATGAATCTATTGATTGCATGGTGTGTACAGTAAGAAAAGCAGGCTTTCATAGTGTCTGCTAACTACAATTATAAAATAGTTGATGAAAGAAAGTAATATATTTAGATAGGCTAACATAATACAATTAGAATGGAGACTTCATCTAAATAACTGTGATATTTCTACATTGATTCTAAAATATTTCCAATATGAAGTTCTCAGAAGTTAATACTAACCCATGGTGGAATTCTCATAAATCATTAGTGAATTTTCATGAAATATTCATTGACTTGAGTTTATAAGCATTCATTAAAATTCACAAATGTGTTCTTATGGACAATCTATCGAATCTGGAAACATAAAAGGCCACATTTTATGTACATGTGGGTTTATGTAACATATTTGAAAAGTGAATTTTTATTAACTTAAACGTGCTAGTCATCCAAAATGAACACATTCTTACTATGGTAAGTTCCTGAATATTTGTGAATAATTTATATGACACTGATTTGTGCCAAATAATGTGCAATTTAATGAAAAAAAAAAAGACACTTAAGTCAATGGCATTCTATAAAATTACCCAGTTTATATGCACTAGGTCAATATATTATAGGATCTCTTAATGGAAGGGCCATCTTTTATAGTAAAAAATAAAAAAGAAATGAGACATATGTGGGCCAATAAAAATTCTGTCCCAGTTTTTTTTTGTTATTGTTTAATATTTGTTTCTATTTATGTAGTTAGTGATGACTCTTAATTGGTAATTACCTCCCCAATTCTATGCATTAGTGCTTCCTATCACTTTGTGCTTTTTTTTTTCTTGAACTAAGAAAAGCACTTAGAACCCTTTTTATATTTCCTTTCTCAGTTTCATATACTAGCATGAATAAAGACCATGTAAAATATCACATCTTTAATCTTTGTTCCTAGTTTATATTCGATCACACGAATTTAATGTCTTTTTTTGAAATGTACAAGCAGGATAATCTAATTTACTGTTAAATAAAACAGGTAAATTCAGTTCAATTCAGTGAGCATTTATTGGGTAAAGAAACTACCCTGGGTAAAGCATTGTATCAGGTTCTGATTGTATAAACATTCTCTGATGTTTTTGGAAGTCAGTTGCTTAGTGGAAAAATAATTTGCATTTAATGAAAAATATGAAGTTGAAAACCCAAATTTGACATATAAGTGTGTCTCAAAAAATCTTCTAGAGAGTGCTTCTTCCTTCAGAAGAGATTGAGCAAAAAGTACTTCTAGGGGCCACAAGTCTTCTGGCAAGAGTAAAGAACAGCATACTCTGATGTCAACTTCAGTTAAAAAGCAGGACTACCTAGATTAGAGGCAAAAGCCACTATAGCTTCTGAATTTTGACATGTGCACTATAATGTACACATCCTACACTTATGTCCTTTCAGCTGGAAACAATTGTTTTGTTTTGTTTTTATTTTGTCAAAATACTTCAAAAAATTCATTGTTTACTTTCCAAAGAAGACAGAAGCTTGACTTTGGGCAATCAGTTTCTAGACAGTTCTGTCTATATGGATCACAAAATAAATGCCTCTTCCATATCCAAGTTGCTATGTTTAACAGACATCACCTGTTTTCAGGCTCTTTTGGGGGGAAAAACACTTTAATTCAAAAAGTGAAAGCATAAGCATTTTTTTATTTTGAAAAGTATCTTTGCTCATTGTGAAACCCAAACAAAAATTCATATTTCATTAAAAGGGACAAGTGGAAGGATGGAAAAGAAACCAATAGCATTAATGTCTTATTATTTTCACCATTCTCACGGTGTGAGGTGGTATCTTATTGTGGTTTTGATTTTTATTTCCCTGATGGCCAGTGATGCAGAGCATTTTCTCATGTGCTTGTTGGCCATGTGTATGTCTTCTTTGGTGAAATTCTGTTCATGTTTTTTGCCCATTTCATGAGTGGATTGTTTGTTTCTTGGGTATTGAGTTTAATAAGTTCTTTATAGATCTTGGATACTAGCCCTTTATTTGATACGTCATTTGCAAATCTCTTCTCCCATTCTGTAGGTTGTCTTTTAGTTTTGTTGACTCTTTCTTTTTGCTGTGCAGAAACTTTTTAACTAGTTTAAGTCCCCATAGTTCATTTTTGCTTTTGTTTCCCTTGCTTCATAGATATAACTTGCAAGAAATTGCTGTGGCCAAGTTCAAAAAGGGTGTTGCCTGTGTTCTCTAGGATTTTGATGGATGCTTGTCTCACATTATAACTTTCATCCATTTTGAGTTTATCTTTGTGTATGGTGTAAGAGAATGGTCTAGTTTCATTCTTCTGCACATGGCTGTCCGATTTTCCAAGCACCATTTATTGAAGAGACTGTCCTTTTTCCATTGGATAGTCTTTCCTGCTTTGTTGAATATTAGTTGACCATAGAGTTGACGGTCCATTTCTGGATTCTCTGTTCTGTTCCATTGATCTATGTGCCTGTTTTTGTGCCAGTACCAAACTGTCTTTATGATCACTGCTTTGGCAGTACAACAGAAATCTGGCATTGTGATACCCACGGCATTGGTTTTCTTTTTCAATATTCCCCTAGTAATTCAGGCTCTTTTCTGATTCCACACAAATCATAAGATTATTTGTTCCAACTCTCTGAAGAAAGTCCATGGTATTTTGATAGGAATTGCATTAAATGTTTAAATTGCCTGAGTAGCATTGACATTTTCACAATATTAATTCTACCAATCCATGAGCATGGAATATTTTCCATCTCTTTGTGTCTACCTAAATTTCTTTCAGAAGTGTTCTGTAGTTTTTAGCGTATAGATCCTTTACCTCTTTGATTAGGTTTATTCCTAGGTATCTTATGATTTGGGTGCAATTGTAAATGGGATTGACTCCTTAATTTCTCTTTCTTCAGTCTTATTGTTAGTATATACAAATGCCACTGATTTCTGGGCATTGATTTTGTATCCTGCCACATTAACGAATTGCTGTATGAGTTCTAGCAATCCTGAGATGGAGTCTTTTGGGTTTTTCTATGTACAGTATCATGTCATCTGAGAAGAGGGAGATTTTGACTTCTTCTTTGCCAATTTGAATGTGTTTTATTTCTTTTTGTTGCCTGATTGCTGAGGCTAGAACTTCTAGTACTATGTTGAATAGCAGTGGTGAGAGTGGACAACCCTGTCTTGTTCCTGATCTTAGGGGAAAGGCTCCCAGTGCTTCCCCACTGAGAATGATATTTGCTGTGGGCTTTTAAGATGCTGAGTAATGTTCCCTCTATCCCTACACTCTGAAGAGTTTTGATCAGGAATGGATGCTGTATTTTGTCAAATTCTTTCTCTGCATCTATTGAGAGTGTCATATGGTTCTTGTTTTTTCTCTTGTTGATATGATCTATAACGTTGATTGCTTTACAAGTGTTGAACCAGTCTTGTATCCCAGGGATAAATCCCACTTGGTCATGGTGAATAATCTTCTAATGTACTGTAGGATCCTATTGGCTTGTATCTTCTTGAGAATTTTTGCATCTGGGTTCATCAGGGATATTGGTCTATAATTCTCTTTTTTGGTGGGGTCTTTGGTTTGGAATTAAGCTGATGCTGGCTTCATAAAATGAGTGTGGAAGTATTCCATCCCTTTCTATCTTTCTGCACAGCTTTAGTAGAATAGGTATTGTTTCTTCTTTAAACATTTGATAGAATTCCCCTGGGAAGCCATGTGGCCCTGGACTTTAGTGTTTTGGGACGTTTTTGATGACTGTTTCAATTTCCTCCCTGGTTATTGGCCTGTTCAGGTTTTCCATTTCTTCTTGTTCCAGTTTTGGTAATTTGTGGTTTTCCAGAAATGCATCCATTTCTTCTAGATTGCCTAATTTATTGGTGTATAGTTGCTCATATGTTTTTAAAATCGTTTGTATTTCCTTGGTATTTGTTGTGATCTCTCCTTTTTCATTCGTGATTTTATTAATTTGAGTCTTTTCTCTTTTGTTTTTAATAAGGCTGGCTCATGGTTTATTTGTCTATTATTGTTTCAAAGAATCAACTCCTAGTTTGGTTGATCTGTTCTGCAGTTCTTCTGGTCTCTATTTCATTGAGTTCTGCTTGAATCTTTAGTAACTCTCTTCTTCTGCTTGGTGTAGGTTTTATTTGTTGTTCTTTGTCCAGTTCCTTTAGGTGCGAGGTTAGCTTGTGTATTTGAGTTTTTTTCCAATATTTGAGGGATGCTTGTATTGTGATGTATTTACCTCTCAGGACTGCCTTTGCTGTATCCCAAAGATTTTGAACAGTTGCATCTTTATTCTCATTAGTTTCCATGAAACTTCTTAATTCTCTAATTTCCTGGTTGATCCTTTCATCTTTTAGCAGGATGCTCTTTAACCTTCACATGTTTGAATTTCTTCCAAATTTCTTCTTGTGATTGAGTTCAAGTTTCAAAGCATTATGGTCTGAAAATATGCAGGGGACAATTCTAATCTTTTGGTATCCATTGAGACCTGATTTGTGACCCAGTATGTGGTCTATTCTGAAGTATGTTCCATGTGCACTTGAGAAGAATGTGTATTCAGTTGCATTTGGAGGTAAAGTTCTATAAATATCTGTGAAATCCATCTGGTCCAGTGTATCATTTAAAGCTCTTGTTTCTTCGGAGATGTTGTGCTTAGAAGATCTGTATTTGCAGAAAGTGCTGTGTTGAAGTCTCCCAGTATTAGTGTATTATCTAAGTATTTCTTTACTTTGGTTATTAATTGATTGATGTACTTGGCAGCTCCCACATTAGGGGCATAAATATTCATGATTGTTAGGTCCTCTTGTTGGATAGATTCTTTAAGTATGATATAGTGTCTCTCTTCATCTCTTACTATAGTCTTTGGGATAAACCTTAATTTATCTGATATGAGGATTGCTATCCCAGCTTTCTTTTGAGGACCATTTGAATGGTAAATGGTTCCTCAATCTTTCAGTTTTAGGCTGTAGGTGTCCTTAGGTCTAAAATGAGTCTCTTGTAGACAGCAAATAGATGGGTCTTGTTTTTTTTATCCAGTCTGAAACCCTGCATCTTTTGATGGGATCATTAAGCCCATTCATATTCAGAGTTACTATTGAAAGATATGAATTTAGTGCCATCATAATACCTATTCAGTCCATGTTTTTGTGGATTATTTCTTTGGGTGTCCTCTTTCTTTTACCGAGTCCTTCTTAATATTTCTTGCAGAGCTGGTTTGGTGGTCACATATTCTTTCAGTTTCTGCCTATCTTGGAAGCTCTTTATCTCTCCTTCTATTCCGAATGACAGCCTTGCTGGATAAAGTATTGTTGGCTGCTTGTTCTTCTCATTTAGGACCCTGAATATATCCTGCCAGCCCTTTCTGGCCTGCCAGGTCTCTGTGGAGAGGTCTGCTGTTAATCTAATATTTCTCCCCATATAAGTTAGGGATCTCTTGTCTCTTGCTGCTTTAAGGATTTTCTCTTTATCTTTGGAATTTGCAAGTTTCATTATTAACTGGTGAGGTGTTCAATGGTTTTTATTGATTTTGGGGGGGGACCTCTCTATATCCTGGACCTGAATGCCTGTGACCCTCCCCAAATTAGGAGACTTCTCAGCTATGATTTGTTCAAATATGCATTCTGGCCCTCTGGCCCTTTCAGCGTCCTCTGGAACTCCAATCAAATGTAGATTTTTTTTCCTTCTAAGGCTGTCATTTATTTCCCTTAACTCATGGTCTTTTAATTGTTTTTCTCTTTTTTCCTCAGCTTCCTTTCTTGCCATCAACTTGTCTTCTATGTCACTCACTCTTTCTTCTACCTCATTAACCCTCACCAATAGGACCTCCAGTTTGGATTGTATCTCATTTAACTGATTTTTAATTTAAGGCTGATTAGATCTAAATTCTGCAGTCATGAAGTATCTTGAATCCTTTATGCTTTTTTCCAGAGCCATGAGTAGCTTTATAAATTGTGCTTCTGAATTGGCTTTCTGACATCAAATTGTAATCCAAATTCTGTAACTCTATGGCAGAGATTACTGTTTCTGATTCTTTCTTTTGTGGTGAGTTCTTCTTTCTAGTCATTTTGCTCAGTGCAGAGTGGCAAAAATGAGTTGTACTTGTTGTAAGAGCAAACTCTTCTCTCTGTAGAGTTCCAGCTCTTCTCTCTTTAAATCTCAGGTCAATTTCCTAGGTTTTCAGGATGATTTGAAAGTTATCAAGGGGGGATCTCTGGGTGGCTCAGTGGTTTGGCGACTGCCTTTGGCCCGGGGTATGATCCTGGAGTCCCAGGATCAAGTCCCGCGTCAGGCTCCTGGCATGGAGCCTGCTTCTTCCTCTGCCTGTGTCTCTGCCTCTCTCTCTCTATGTCTATAATGAATAAATAAATAAAATCTTAAAAAAATATTATCTAGGTAAGTTGGTGCAGACAGGTGACTTGGGGACCCTACTCCTCTGCCATCTTGCCCCGCCCCCCCATGCCTTTTACTACTGTTTATTGTCCAATTGCTGAGGAAAGGACTTCCAGTACCATGTTAAATAAAAATGGTGCTCGTAGACATCCTTGTCTTGTACCTGACCGTAGCTCTCAGTTTTTCTCCATTGAAGATGATATTAGCTGTGGTTCTTGTATGTCCTTTATGATGTATGCTCCCTCTATCCCTACTTTGTTGAGGGTTTTTATCAAGAATGGATGCTGCGGTTTGTCAAATGCTTTTTATGTATCTATTGACAGGATCATATGGTTCTTATTCTTTGTTTTATTAATATGATGTATCACATTGATCAATTTGCAAATATCGAACCACCCTTGTAGCCCAGGAATCACCCCTACTTGATCATCATGAATGATTCTTTCAGTGTACTATTGGATTCAATTTGCCATTATCTTGTTGAGAATTTTTGTGTCCATGTTCTTCAGGGTAATTGGCCTTTAATTCTCTTTTTTAGTGGGGTCTTGATCTGGTTTTGTGATCAAGGTAATGATGGACTCATTGAATGATTTGGAAATTTTCTTTCCATTTCTATTTTTTGGAACCATTTGAGAAGGATATGTATTAACTCCTCTTTAAATATTTAGTAAAATTTCCCTGAGAAGCCATCTGGCCCTGGACCTTTGTTTGTTGGGAGATTTTTGATAAATTCAATTTCTTGGCTGGTTATCAATCTGTTCAAATTTTCTATTTCTTTCTGTTTCAATTTTGGTAATTTACATGTTTCTAGAAATTTATCCATTTCTTCCAGATTGCCCATTTTGTTGGCACATAATTTTAATAATATTTTACATCATATTTCATAATATTCTCTTAAAATTGTTTGCATTTCTGTGGTCTTGGTTATAACTGTCCCTCTCTCATTCATGATTTTATTTATTGGGGTCCTTCCTCTTTAACTTTGATTAGTCTGGCTAGGGCTTTATTAATTTTATTAATTCTTCGGGAGAACCAGCTACTGGTTTCATTGATCTGTTCTACAATTTTTTAAAATTTCTATATCATTTATTTCTGCTATAAGCTTTATTATTTCCCTTCTTCTGATGGCCTTATGCTTCAGTTGCTTTTCTTTTTTTCAGCTCCCTTAGGTGTAAGGTTCAGTTGTTTATTTGAGATTTTTCCTTCTAATTGAGGTAGGCCTGTATTACTAAAAATTTCCCTCTTATGACCTCTTTTGCTGAATCTTAAATTTTTTGGACCTTCACATTTTCATTATCAATTGTTTCCATGTGTTTTTTACTTCTTTAATTTTCTGGTTGACCCATTCATTCTTTAGTAGGATGTACTTTAACCTCCATGTATTTGTGGTCCTTCCAAATTTTCCTGTGGTTGTTTTTAAGTTTCACAGCATTGTGGTCAGAAAATATGCTTGGTAAGATTTCATTCTTTTTGTACTTGTTGAGGCCTGATTTGTGACCAGTATGTGATCTGTTCTGGGGAATGTCTCATGAACACTCAAAAATGAATGTGTATTGTACTGCTTTAAGATGAAATGTTCTGAATGTATCTATTAAGTACATCTATTCCAGTGTGTCATCCAAAGCCATTGCTTCCCTGTTGATTTTCTGCTTAGATGATATGTCCATTCATATAAGTGAGGTGTTAAACTCCCCTACTATTATTGTATTACTATCAGCAAGTTCCTTTATGTTTATTATTAGTTGTTTTATATAATTGGGTGCCCTCAAGTTGTGGACATAAATATTTACAGTTGTTTAATCTTCTTGTTGGATAAACTCCTTTATTATATACAGTGCCCTTCTGCATCAATGTTACAGTCTTTGGTTCAAAATCTAGTTAGATATAAGTATGGCTACTCTGGCTTTCTTTTGACATCCATTTGCATGATAAATGGTTTTCTATACCCTCACTTTCAATCAGGTAACTTTAGGTCTAAAATGAGTTTCTTTTATCTTTTTTTTTAAGATTTTATTTATTTATTCATGAGATGGAGAGAGATAGAGAGAGAGGCAGGGACACAGGCAGAAGGAGAAGCAGGCTACATGCAGGAGCCCGGCGTGGGACTTGATTCCGGGTCTCCAGAATCACACCCTGGGCTGAGGCACCGCTAAACCATGAGCCACCCAGGCTGCCCCTAAAATGAGTTTCTTATATAGAACATTGATTAGTCTTATTTTTCAATCCATTCTGACACCATGTATCTTTAGACTGGTGCATTAGTTTATTTACATTCAGAGTGATTATTGATAGATATGAATTTACTGTCATTTTATTCCTTATTATGTCATTGTTTCTGGAGATTTTCTGAGTTCCATTCTGGTCTTTGCAGCTTTTGGTCTTTCTTTACCACTTGGCAGTCCCCTTTAATATTTCTGGTGGGGGATCCCTGGGTGGCTCAGCGGTTTAGTGCCTGCCTTTGGCCCAGGGTGCGATCCTGGAGTCCCGGGATCGAGTCCCACATCAGGCTCCTGGCATGGAGCCTGCTTCTCCTTCCTCCTGTGTCTCTGCCTCTCTCTCTCTCTCTATGTCTATCATAAATAAATAAATAAATAAATAAATAAATAAATAAATCTTTAAAAAAAATAACAATAATAATATTTCTTGTGCTTGGTTTACCAACCAAAAACTAAACTCCTTTAGTTTTTATTTTTCTGGGAAACTCTTTATCTTTCTGTCTATTCCGAATGACAGTCTTGCTGGATACAGTATTCTTGGCTGCATATTTTCCCCATTCAGAACACTGAATATATCATACCACTCTCTTTTTGCTTCCCAAGTTTCTTTAGAGAGATCTGTTGCTAACTTTGTCTTTCCTTATAAGCTAGGGACTTCTTTTGTCTTGCTGCTTTTAAGATTTTTCTTTATCTGTGTATTTTGCAAATTTAACTATGATATATCCTCCTATTGGCCTTATTTTGATAATTTTGATGGGAGATCTCTGTGCCTACTGGATTTGGGTGTCTGTTTCCTTCCCCAGATTAGGAAGCTCTCCAAGAAGAGTGAACAATCTCCCCTCATGTATCCCAGATGTCCTACTGACTATTCCTTCCTGCTTTGTCAAAGATTAAGTGACCCGGTATAGTTGTGGGTTCATTTCTGGGTTTTCTATTCTGTTCCATTGCTCTGTGTGTCTATTTTTGTGCCAGTACCATACTGTCTTGATCACTATAGCTTTCTAATATAACTTGAAGTCTGGAATTGTGATGCCTCCAGCTTTTCTTCTCTTCTTCAGGGTTGCTTTGGCTATTTGAGGTCTTTTGTGGTTCCATACAAATTTTAGGATTGTTTATTGTAACTCTGTGAAAAACGCTGGTGGTATTTTGATTGGGATTATATTAAATGTGGAAATTGCTTTGGATAGTATAGACATTTTAATATTTGTTCCTGTAATCCATGAACATGGAATGTCTCCCCATTTCTTTGTGTTATCTTCAATTTCTTTCAAGTTTTCTATAGTTTTCAAAGTACAGGTCTATTTACCTCTTTGGTTGGGTTTATCCCTAAATATCTTATTTGTTTTGGTGCAATTGTAAATGGGATTGATTCCTTAATTTCTCTTTCTGCTGTTTCATAAAAATAAATTCAAAATGAATTAAAGACCTAAACATAAAATCTAAAAGCATGAATTTTTATTTTTTTATTTTTTTAAGATTTTATTTACTTATTCATAGAGACACAGCTAGAGAGAGAGAGTCAGAGACACAGGCAGAGGGAGAAGCAGGCTCCATGCAGGGAGCCCGATGTGGGACTCGATCCTGGGTCTCCAGGATCACACCCTGGGCTGCAGGCGGCGCTAAACCGCTGCACCACCGGGGCTGCCCAGCATAAAATTTTTAGAACAGAATATAGGCAATAACCTCTTTGACATTCACTGTAGCAACTTCTTTCTAGATATGTCTTCTGAGGTAGGGAAAGAAAAAACAGTAATAATCTCCTAGGAATTTATCAAAATAGAATGCTTCTGCACAGTCAAGGAAGCAATCAATAATACTAAAGGGCAATTGAGAAGATATTTGAAAATGATATCCAATAAAGGGTTAACATATAAAATATAGAAGAAACTTATAAAACTCAACACCCAAAAAATGAAGAATCCAATTAAAACATGGGCAGAAGTCATGAAGAGCCATTTTTCCAAAGAAGATACACAGATGGCCAACAGACACTAAAAAAGATGCTCAACAGCACTCGTAATCAGGGAAATGCAAATCAAAACCATAATGAGATGTCAACTCACACCTGTCTGAATGGCTAAATCAAAACACAAGAAATAACAAGTGTTGGCAAGGATGTGGAGAAAGAGGAACCCTCTTGTCATGTTGGTGGAAATGCTAACTGGTGCAGGCCCTCTGGAAAACAGTATGGAGGTTCCTCAAAACATTAAAAATGGAGCTACCTTACAATGTAGCAATTTCACTACTTGATATTTATCCAAAGAATTATGTTAAGCAAAATAAATCAATCAGAGAAACATAATTATCATACCATCTCATTCATATGTGGAATTTAAGAAACAAAGCAGAGGATAATAGGAGAAGGGAGGGAAAAATAAAACAAGATGAAATCAGAGAGGGAGATAAACCATAAGAGACTCTTAGGAAACAAACTGAGAGTTGCTGGAGGGGATTGGTGGGGGGATGGGATAATTGGGTGATGGGCATTAAGGAGAGAATGTGATGTAATTAGCGCTGGGTATTATGTAAGACTGATGAATCGCTGAACTTTACCTCTAAAACTAATAATATACTATACATTAATTAACTGAATCTAAATTTTAAAAAAGGAACAAAAAATACTAATTCAAAGGGATACATGCTCCCTGATGTTTACAGCAGCATTATATATAAAAGCCAAACTATGTAAACAGCTCAAATGTGTCCACTGACTGATAAATGGATAAGGAAGATAGATATACACACACATATATACATATACATATACATATACACACAATGGAATATTACTCTGCTGTAGAAAAGAATGAAATCTTGCCATTTGCAATGACATGAATGGAGCTAAAGTGTGTTATGCTAAGCAAAATAAGTCATTCAGGGAAAGACAAATACCATATGATATCACTCATGTGTGGAATTTAAGAAACAAATCAAAGAGGTAAAGAGAGAGAGAGAAGCAAATCAAGAAATAGACTCTTTACTATAGAGAACAAACTGATGGTTGCCAGAGGGTGGGCTGGAGGGGAATGGGTTAAATAGGTGATGGGATTTAAGAAGTGATGAGCACTGGGTATTGTATGGAAGTGTGGAATCCCTATATTGTACACCTGAAACTAATATTACATTCCAGATTAATTAACTGGAACTTAAGTAAAAACCTTATAAAAACTTTAAAAAACCCTTCAAATTATAGTGAAAAGATAAAGACTTGGACAATCTCATTAAAAAATAAATAAATAAAAAAAATAAAAAAGCTAAGGTAAATTGGTACACTAAAAACCCCAAAAAACTAAAAAACAGAAAAACCACTATACATCCCCTCCATAAAATGAATGCCTTTTTGCTTACACAATAAATATTTACGAGTACAAATTTTCAAGATGTTATCTAACCCTAAATTATAACTTTCTATGAAGAATTAAATCACTCTTTGATATTCGCCATAATAAATACACTCAAAATCAACCTAAACAATATAAATTTCTGTAAGCATTTATTTATAGCAACTTCTGTCTTCAGAACATGTTCCCAGCTTTCAAAGATATTAATGACATGGGCCCCCAGAAGACAGAAAAATTACAAATATTTTGTTTCAAGAAAGAAATTAATGTGATGGTGAGACTGATATTTGAAAATTATGATTAAACATATTGAGAAAGTGTAAATGGTGGTACAAAGCAAT
Source organism: Canis lupus familiaris (assembly GCF_011100685.1). Classification (NCBI taxonomy): domain Eukaryota; kingdom Metazoa; phylum Chordata; class Mammalia; order Carnivora; family Canidae; genus Canis; species Canis lupus. The sequence goes on along the minus strand of NC_049253.1, from coordinate 24,972,892 downwards.
TAAGTAATATCTCTAACATTCTGTTCAGGGGGCAACATTAGTTACTGACTGTATTATCAGAACATAACACATTTACAGCAATACCAGTGCACTGTTTATGATGAAATCTATACTGTGACTGATACTGTCCAACAATTTTAGAAATTGAAATGATTTTTAAATGTACATTTATTTGGTGTAACAAAGATAATTTGTTTTGTTGCTATGATCAGGGTATGTTTTCTTTTTTCTTTTGTGTTTTTTGCTAATGCGCCTTACTTTAGTGATTACCTTAAGTACTTTACAATATGCTGCCTTGTTAAGCATTTTTAATTAACTGTCCAAAAACCTTGCTAAAATAATATATTAACAGCTCAAGTCATTAGAAATTAATATATCCAATGTCTCTGTAATACCTGCAATACCTTAACAAGCGCTCCTGGGCAGTTCATTGAAAATTAATTAAGTCTTGCCAAAGTAATGCAAAAAAGTCAACTAGAAGACTAATTGAAATCACTGTAACTTTTTACGTAAATATACATATGATTGGACAAGAAGAACATCTTGTAAATTTGATTAATTATCGGATCAATGATTCTTAACATTTATATTTGAGATATCAAATAAGACATCACTGGTAGTTATTATGCCTTAATACTAGTTTTCTGAGTACTTAAAATGCTATTTCTTGATATATTTCTCAGTTAACTTTGTTTAGACATTCAAAAATTCTATTATATCATTATTTAAAAGTTTGAATTAAGAGGAATTCTTTTACAGTGACCTAACATTTCTCCCTTTTCTGTAATTGTCCTTCTTATACCCCCATAGATATCATAATATATTCTCACCTTCCTTTGTTCCATTCAAAATATATATGCCTACACCATATGGTCACATTTTCTGTAAGATGGATATTATATCCTCTGACACAAGCACTTAGAAAAGTTTAGTGAATGCACTTGTTATAACAATGAAATTTAAGTGGATCTCTCCTTCAGATAACCTTTACAAATTAATACTAAAATTGTTGATGGAACAACTAACAGGACTATAAGAGAGATGTTTCAAATAAGGGAGCTCCTCAATAATTTAAAAAACAACTTTATTAAATCTATCCCTATGTGACAAGCACTAGGCCAGGTACTTTAGGAGAAAAAATTTATTTAATCTTTATGTAACTCCTATGGGGCTTATCCTCCTCTAACTATTTTAAAATATGAATAATTGATAGATAATTGATAGGTACCGAAATTCAGCCTCCAAGAAGTTAATTAAGTTACTCAGGGTCACTTGACTAGTAAGTGATAGATTTGGGATTTGAACCAATATAGTCAGAGCATAAAGATAAAGGACTTAACCACTATGCATAATTCCTCAAAACTAGACTGAATGTCACTTCTTCTGCTTAAGTATAATGACAGCCCTGCTTCTGTGGTGCCCAAGAAACCACCAAGGAGCCGACACCGATGCAAACACACAAGGGTTTATTTACAAGCTCGAGCTTGGGTCCAAGTATACCTGACACAGCGGAGCAGGGACTTGGACCCCGAGGTGGGTTTCAGCTTAGTTTTAAGGACTGGTCTAGGGGACCTCCAGAAGGGGTGGAGCAATTCCTCAAGTTCTGTTTACATTTTGATATGGGGCCTTCAAGGGCGTTGAGCTCTGTTCTTATTCTAATAGGGGCTTCTAGGATAAATATCAGGTTTTCTAGGATGTTAAGCTGTAAGCTGTTTTCTTCCTGTAACTGAAGTAAGGTAAAGTTCAGCTCTTATTCACAGGGGCCTGGGATGGTTGTACTTGTGATAATGCTGAACTTAAAGTGGAATGGCCTTAATTTTCTCTGCCTCCACACTTCCTGATGGCTAACAGACTGATAGACATCAAGCAGCAGTTTAAAAATTAATAATATATTTAATAATAATAATGGTGACATCAAGCCTCAGTTTAATATGACTATCTGTGGACAGCATTTCAAATTTTGTCTCTATAGGTTCTTCTTTTCTTTCCAATAATTGTCCACATTAAGTTAAAGAATATTTTTTAAACTAAACTGGAAATGAACCAATAAAAAAGCTTGGGACTAGAAACTCTTTGCAAGTTGATAGGAAAATTTATTTAGAAACAGTAGAGACACAAAGAGTGAGATCAGCTAGGCCACTTGTGCCTGTATTCACCAATTTATTCACTGCCAGAAGGTTATTTTGATATCATGCCAACCTGTCATTAAACACATATACTACATAGCGTTTTTCTTCAAAGGAACGTCTGAATACATTTGGTATTTTAAATGCCAGGAGTTCACCTTTCATATTTCCCCATAAAACTTTCACAATGAGTGCTTAACATACTTCTTTGTTGCTATTTTTATACTCTAGAAGAAGGGACTATTTTGAAAATAAACTATTGACATGAATTATGATACTAGAATTTATGTAAATTTATCTTTATTTATATATCTATACAAAATTATGAATTGCCATATGCCTAGCACTTTGTTAAATACCAGGAGAAAAAAGATTGTCACAAAAAATATACAATTAATACAAAAATGTGTGTAATAATGATAAATTAATTACAGTTTTGATGTTTGTCAGGGTTAAGTAGAATAAAATTCTACTCCAGGTAGTTTAAGAAAGAGGGAATTTGTTTAAGGATTTTAAATATATTAATTAGGTATATTGTAGGATATTAAGAGGCTTAGGAAATCAGTGGGAGGGCTGAAGAAGGAACTGCTAGGTTGAGTTTCAAGAACAACTATTCCAATCACTCCAGGGAACCAGTATACCAATGAAGTTTCTTTTAAGGCCATAAGCTTATAAACCCTAGAACATTTACATTGTCACAATGGGGAACTGGCAAAATCAAAATCTTCCATGGTTAGGAACTCACACACTCACACATCTATAGACATTCAGGACAACAGCACGATGAAAAAAAAAAAAAAGTATAGTTTTTGTTGTTGTCTCTGGAACCACATTGTATCTACTACGACCTACACCAGCATCTTTCTGCTTTCATGGTGCCAGTTACTGAACTATGGCACAAATGTTGATGTGTTGCCTAAAACAGCAAATGCCTTAATATCCATGTTTGCCAGGTAAAATAGCAGAAGAAGCTGCCATATGGCCTTCACTGCACTTCTGCCTTCCGCTCTCTTATGTATGCATGTGATCGGCCAAATCTAAATCACATCTAGAAACCAAGTGAATTTGGAAACGTAGTTTTTATTTTTCCAGCCTCTGTATTCCACGAAGGCAAACTAGGGAAGGGTGGAGTAGATGTTGAATGGATAACATAGGACATACAATCTGTGTCACTAAAAATGAATTATATGTAATAATGATTTTATCAGTGCTGATATCTCTCAAAATGATATTCCTCATCTACTTTGTTTTCCAAAGCTCCTGGCCTTTGCTTCTGCATTCAGAGTGTTTATCTGTATTAGAGTATACTAGAATGCTGTAAAGAAACAAACTATCAAGTTAAAAGTGACTTAAATAATGTAGATAAGTATTACCTCACAGATAAAGAAGCTCAGAGCCAGAGCAATTTCAAAGTTGATGAGGTAGTTTAAACTTGTTTCAAATTCAAATTCAAGAATTTCAAGCAGTTGATGAAGCTCTTCCTACTTTATGTTCTGGCATCTCAAGGTATTCCCTTTGCGTCTCAGACTCGCCCCACACAGCCCAAAGATCTAAGATGCCCCTGGACACAGCTTGTTGCCAAGGCAGAAGCTGGCCTCAGCTTCTTCTCACATGACTCTTTATTCGAGGTAAAGGTCTTCGTGGGAAACCCAGCAGCTGGCATGTACTAGAGCGCAGGGAAACGCCAGGGCGCTCAGGGAAATACTTGGCAAGCTACTGCATTTTCTTGCAGAAAAGAAAGTAGGAAGGGCTTAGAAGTTCTGTGCACGTATCTCCAAATCCACCGGTAAGGGAACTAGAATGCTTGGAAATATAACAATTAAGATTACAATGGGGAGTCCTATTATTGTTGGGGTAGTGAAAGAGGCGAATAGATTTTTGTTCATTTGTTTCTCAAGGTGTAGAATATTTTGATAGTTTAATTGATCAGGTCAGAATTATCTTTCTTCCACACCACACCTACTCCCTTCCTTTTTTTTTTTTTTCCCCTTCCTTTAACAATTGTATCCTTGAAGGATATGCTCCTCCTCTATTCAGTTTCCTAAGTCATTTATTCCTCTGTTTCACTACCCAAATTCAGCCGGTCACCAAGTTCTATTTCCATTCTTAATACATCTGAAATTCATTCCCTTCTTTTTATTTTCAATGCTTCAGCTATAGGTTGGAAACTCATTGCTACATCACTACAACAGTCAGGTCAGTCCCCACAACCCCAGTTCTACTCAATGCCAGAATGATTTTATGGTATACAAATTTCATTATATTATTCCGCTACTTTAAGTTGTCACTGTCTCCCAATAGTTTTTAGCATAAAGTAAAGACCAATATGTTAGCGCACAATCCTTTATCTTGCTATTGCTACCTCTAGGCCTTCTTAACTTGCTCTTTTACCAAATGCAATCCAAACTCCAACTATATCAGGTTTTATAATGACACCTATGTTTTTTACCTGTATGATTCTGAGCATATTAATCACTCTTTATAAAATCTCTCTTCTCAACTATCTTTCTTCCCTAATGTTACTTGTCATTTAAGGCTAAGCTGTGCTCCTTAAGAATTATTTCCTGACCTACAAATATAAATTAGGCATCATGTTTTCCAACTTCATCTTAGGTATACATAAGTCATAATTTATCCCTATAATTCTTATCTTCAATATCATTGAGTAACCTTTTTGGGAATTAGATTGGCACCTTTTCTCATTCATGAATCACTAGTGAATTAAATTAAAAACTAGTTGTTGAGTGGCTACTGTATGACATAAAATATATGAGATGAAAAGATTTAGAAGGTAAAGTGTGACTCCCATTGTCAATGACTTAAACATTACATTATGGAATTGAACAGGCACTTTCTTCCAGTGATAGCCCTAATCAAAGCTTGTAATTATATATTTATTACCTTCAACAGACTGAAAATTAATATTCACAGAGAATATGTCCCCTTTGCTCACCATTGCATACCCATTATCCACATAATGCCTAGTCCATAGTAAGCTCTGATTTTTTTAAAAAAATAAAACAGCTTTATTGAGATATAATTGGCATAAAATAAGCTGTGTATTTAAAATGTACCATTTGATAACTTTTGATATGTGTATAAGCCTATGAAATCATTATTACAATTAAAATAATGAACATATCTATCACCCAAAAAGTTTTCTTATGACACTTTGTTATCCTTTCTTCCCAGCTCCACCCAGACCATTTCAATTTCTAGCAACTACAGATTTGTGTTCTTCCAGTATAAATTAACTTGCAGTTTCTAGAATTTTAATGAATATAATCATATAGCATGGGTTCTTTATATCTACTTTACTATACTTGGCATAATTATTTTGAGACAGTTCATTCCTTTTTATAATAGAACATGATTCTATTTCTAAATTTGCTGCAATTGTTTATCCATTCTCATATTGATGGATTTAGGCTATTTTCTGCTTTATTTATTACAAATAAAACTTCTTTGAAATTTATATATAAGTATTAGGATAGACACATGCTTTCTTTCTCCCAGATAACAAACTTGGAAATATCAGTTATTTGTAGGCATATGTTTACCTTTTTAAGAAACCATCAAACTATTTCCAAAGCAGCTGTACTACTTTGTATTTCCACCAACAATGTATGAGAATTTAGTCCTTCCATATCCCTTCCAACATTTAACATGTTCAAACTTTTAATTTTAGATATTATTCAAGGCAGGTAGTGGAGCTCTCATGGTATTGCTTTGTATTTTTCTAACTGTTAATGTTGAGTATCTTTTCATGTGCTTCTTTGCCATTAGTATATCCTTTCTAAAGAATTGCCTATTTAAGCCTTTTGTCCACTTTTGTATTGGATGATTATTTTCTTACTGTTGCATATAAAAGGTTTTTTAAAATATGTTTTGGATATAAGTCCTTTGTTGGGTAAAGGATTTGCAAATGTTTTTATTCTAAGCTCTGAATTTTTTAATAAGATCAAAATATATGAGAACATTTAAACAAATTTTCTTTTTCCCAAGTGGATGCCCACTTTTCAACATACTGGAGTAATAGGAACTAGATTAATCTTCCTACAGGAAATAGTAATTAAAAAAAGAGAAAAATAAGAAAAAAAGAGAAAAAAGAAAAAAGGAAAGAAAAAAAAAGGAAAAGAAATAGGAAAATAAATAATGGGGAAACAGTTTCAACAACACCCTAGTAAATTCCTTGAATGGCATTCCAGGTTGTAAAATAAAAAAGATAAACCCTATCTTTATCCCAGATTACTGCAGTGAGAGAGTTTCTATGCCACAGTCCAGAAAAGGAGAAGCAGGTGGAGACCCACAGACTCCATGAGTTCTGGAGACAGGTATGATGGTCCAGAGCAAACAAAGCAACTAGAATTTAGAAGACAGAACTGTACAGGAGAAAACTACAAACTCTGGAGATTTGCAGAAGCTCCCCATTACATATTTTGCTGAGGTTATCAGCATTTGCATTTGAGGAAGTAATCAAAACCAGAAATAAAAACAAACAAGCAAAATGAGCAGTGTCTAGTGCTCACATAGAGCTGAAGAGCTTCATAACTGGGTGGAGGATCTAGAAGTTTCCTATCTCTATAATGGGGATAATTTGTCCTAGATGGAACATTTCTCCTGTCCCATTTAAAATATCTTAGAAACAAAACCAGAAATGATCAAATTGTTTCTAACTTAACTGCATCTCAAAACAAAATTCAGGAGTATTTAAAGGAACACAAATATATGCAACAAGATAAAATACAGAATATCTGACATGCAATTAAAAATACCAGCCGTGTAAAAATGCAAGAAATGTAATATATAAGTAGGAGAAAAGTCAATCAATTGAAACAAACCCAAAAGTCATATAGTGTTAGAATTAGAAGAAAATGAGGGACACCTATCCAGCTCAGTTGATAGAGCACATGACTCTTAGTCTCAGGCTTTTTTTTTTTATACTGGTAAATATTTTTTTATATAAATTTATTTTTTATTGGTGTTCAATTTGCCAACATATAGAATAACACCCAGTGTTCATCCCATCAAGTGCCCCCCTCAGTGCCCGTCACCGAGTCACCCCCACCCCCACCCACCTCCCCTTCCACCACCCCTAGTTCTTTTCCCAGAGTTAGGAGTCTCTCATGTTCTGTCTCCCTTTCTGATATTTCCCACTCACTTTTTCTCCTTTCCCCTTTATTCCCATATTAACCATATTCCTTCAAAAAGTTAGCAATGAAATCTTTATTGTTTGAGATGAAAAATATATGAGATGGGACCCATATTAACAATATTCCTTCAAAAAGTTAGCAATGAAATCTTTATTGTTTGAGATGAAAAATATACAAGATGGGATTAACAGTAAATTAGATATTGAAAAAGATTAGTTGATGAATGCAGCAATCAAAAATATCTGAAAATGAGGGGAAGATATTTTAAAAATAATGAACAGAATAATTCAGTGGGAATTAGTAGGAAAACTTCAAGTACTCTAATATTATTTGAAGGTCAAATTCCCAAAGGAGAGACAAAAGAATAAAAAAAAATATTTGAAGCAATTATGATCAAATATGTTATATATGTGAAGAAACCTATAAACCTACACATGCAAGAAGCCCAATATATTCCAAGTACAAAAAGCACAAAGAAAACTATCATGCATTTTACCCAAATTCCTCAAAACCAATATTAAGGAAAAATCTTTGAAGAATTCTGTAGAACAAAAAATATTATGAATAAAAAGGATAAAGCTAAGGATGTCTTCACATTTATCATTGGAAACAATACGAATGAGAAGAAAGTATGCAACATCTTTAAAGTATTAATAGAATCTATCAGCCTAGAATTCTATGTCCAGCAATAGTCTTTAAACATAACATCAAATTACAGATTTTAAAAGACATACAAATGATGAAAAAATCATCACCAAATATACAGTACAAGAAGTTTTTTGGGTAAAAAGTTAAATGATTCACACATATAAAATCGGATCTACAGAAACAAAATAGTTAATTGAATAATTGCCTAAATTCAAAAGCCCTGGTTCTTTTATTGGTTACTCTCATGTCATATATCCTCATTCAGTATCTTAATATAAAAATAAAGCATCAGTGATGACTTGTCTTGTACCTCCTGTGACCCTCCCCAAGATTCACATTATCAGGGAATGAGAAGGGAGTATTTCTTATAAGATGCAGTTCTATGATAAATGTTAACAGACATATATTCACATTGTGTAGACAACAGGACTTAAAAGTTTCTTTGTTTTCCTGGCCCCTCCTGTTTGGAATTTACAACTATGGAAATTTCTCAGATAGAGGCTCTATTCTTCATTCTTTAAACTTAATTCTTTTTGCTTTGAAAACTATATCTTCTAATATCACATCAGCTGTCATTTCTTTGTCATTAACCAGCAAATCTGGAATCCTAAATACTCGGTTCATGATGCCACTCCCAGGAGTCATCTCCACTTCACTGGCTCATTCTAGGCTCCTTCATTAAAGGGTTGCCAGCAACTTGGCATTTCTATTTAAACTTAATTTCCTGAATCACCATACTTTTTATATCTCATGTCTTGCACCACTTTTTCATCTGATTTTTGTTTACTGTACTCACTGTACATTCCAACCTTAAATCTTCCTTTCATTTGAGAACTCTACATGTTTTCTAGTATCTCATAGTGTAATTTTGGCTTACTAACCTTATGAACAGTTTTGAAGAGGGTCACTCCTGATTTATCTGGTACCCTATTTTCTCTATATTGCCCCAATGGACAGTTCTTGAATTTATACATCTTTGTTTCACTAATCAATCCAGATGTTTTGCTTAATCTCTACCTTTTGTTTGTTTTATGACACTATAGGCTAGAAACTTGAAGCCATCATTGTTTCCAGCTTTCCTTTTGCTCTGTATTAAGCCAAAACCTAAACTCTATTTTTTCTTCTCAATATCTCTGCATTTATTCTCTAAAATACTCTTCTTACCTAATACCTGTTATAATCAACAGCTTTTTTCTGCCTACAGGGCCAACTCATCAATCCCTATTACAAAAATATTGCTTTATTAATATTGATTAAAAAATCAATATGTCATGTTAAATCCTGCCGAAGAACGTACATATGACTCTCTAACTTTAATTGTATCAAAACTAAATTTTGTCAGATTCCTCAAAAAGTTTCTTCATATTTTATTTATTTTTTAAAGCTTTTATTTACTTATTTATGAGAGAGACAGAGAGAAGCAGACATAGACAGAGGGAGAAGCAGGCTCCATGCAGTGAGCCTGATGTGGGACTCAATCTCAGGAATCCAGGATCATGCCCTGAGCCAAAGGCAGATGCTCAACTGCTGAGCCACCCAGGCATCCCAAGGTTCTTCTTGATTTAATGCCAAGTTATTTACATAATTGTATTCTACCTCTAATTCCATCTACCCCATTACAATAAGTTTAGGTCCTCACTATTGTCTCCCTACCATACATTATCTCTATACATTCATAGATAGTGTAGATATGTTTATTTTGCCTCCATGTGTTTACTCTCTGCCTAAGTCACATGTGTCTTTCAAGGTCTACATCATATTCAACTTTCTACTTCAAGCATTGTGTGAATAAATCCATTAGCTGATATTGCTTGGTCATGCTAGTTGTTCAATCAACCATTATTTTGTTCCTGGAGAAATTAAATTTCCTTCTTCCAATTTTTAAAAATTTTCTTTCTTACATGGAGCATTTTATAGTTATTATTCTGTTCTCTAATTATGCATATATAATATTTAATACTTTATTCTTACAGTATAAAATGATACATTAGCCATTTAATTGGAATTTTTATAGATATCTAATGTCTACATACTGAGATGTATATCATTTGACAACATGAGTACTGTAACTTTCAAGACTTTTATCTATGTTACCTCATATAGGATTTTAACTTCCATAAATAAAAGGGTTAATTTCAGCTAGTGACCCACTACCCATTCCCTTTCTACATAAGAGACATCTGGATGATCTTAACCAGACTCTCCTGAAAATATGCTAATATCATTTGTGAGCAAAAGGATATGGAGGCTCCTATCTAAAAATGCTTTTTAGCAAGATACATCAGCTGTGTCAAGAGTATTATTATAAATAAATCTATATTTATGGATTTATGTCACATGGATGGCTGGAAAATAGAAAAGATAAGATATTCTTCTATATGTATAACTATAAATTAGAGACACAGGAGTCATCAAAACAAAATGGCTTCCTTTGTAAACGATGTTCCTATATACACTGTACAGAACTTGTCTATATGAACCCCCAAAGAACCTGTAATATAGAAAAAAATGTACATTTTTGAAAGTAGTATTTGATGGGATCTTTCAGAAGAAAATGCTAAACTGTATGTAATTGGTTCTATCTTGTACTCTTGAAATAATTATTAAAGTTTGATGTCGAATAACATGCAGTTGCATAAATCAGCTTGACAGTTCAATCCTTTGTTTTACTACAATTTCACTGTGCTTAGTGTGGTTTTAATGTATAGAATATATTCCACTTTTCATCATTTCATACATAATCGACATACATATATGTACAAACATGCCACAATTTAACCTATAATATAAAAGTATATAATAAAAAAAACATTTTATATATCTGGCATGTAAGTTATAGCACTATCTTCAAACTGAGTGATGTTTTGTATCCTGATATAACATTTATGATGCTAACACATTTAGTGTGATTAAAATTTTATAAATACAGAAATTTCTAACCTTAAAATTATTTCTAACATATGTAATTTATATTTAGAATATCAGTAGTCTAACCTAAGTATTTTTCTATGGTACTTTGTTTTAGTGTACAAGAATTATAGTCTCTCTTTTTTATTCCCATTTCCTTTTAATAGAAAGTCCCAATACCTGGCATTCTAGGAATTTTCTATCATTTTGGTTCAGTGCTATTCTGGATTCAGATAGAATGGTGTGAAGTTTGATGCTGTTTGAAGAAGCTGGGGTTCATCTTGTGTAATGCTTTGAAAATGAGAAGAAAGGCTTTCTTATATTTGGAAGTGTCCTGGCAATGAGCAAAGGCTAAAGAAAACTACTGCAGAAGGCTGTTTGTTCAATTCAAAAAGCAGTCTGCTACTTTATGGGCCATTTTTATTCTTTGACTGGCTTCCCTGGAGAGATTCAAATAAAGAGGTTTGAAATATACCAGGTTGAAAGGCTGAATATGTCAAGAGTATGGATCACTGAAGCAAGATCTTCATCTTGCAGCTTAATTTTCTGGCTAGAACACTTTACAAACGAGATCGGGCACATTCAGGGTGGTATGGCCATAGACTAGAGCACTTTACAAATGAACAGAGACATTCATGGTTACTGCTGATGCCTCAGACTCCAGGAACAACAATGACTCTCCAAGGGGTTCAAAATATTTCACCATGTTGAACATCAATGGGGAAGCCTCTTTTTAGCAGAACAGATGCTACAAACCTTACCAAATTTCCAAATTCCTTCTTTCAATAATATATACTTTTTTACACTCTACCACAGGAGTCAAGGCAAGCAAATTGTAAACAGATTTTGTTTATCATTGCATGCAACAGGGAAACCAGCAGTTTTATTGCACAGTATGTATTAAAAATAGGCAATATTGAGCTGTGCATCCTTTTGAATAATTCTACTTTATTCTTTTTATGCCATTAATCTTCCTGTGGTCTCTTAAGCAGAAAATACAAGTGCTAAACTCTGTGGTACTTCACATTTGAGGTGATTCAGTGTGTCCTACAGTTAGTTATGTAAAGATCTGAAATGCTTTTTATGCAAAATTTATTGATTGACAATAAATGTACTTTCCAACTCTACCAGAAAGAACCTGGAATGAGATACGGAATTTGAAGTTCAGCACAGGAAATTCAAAGCTTTGGATTCAAAGGAGTGTTTTCATCTTTCCTTCCACTAAAAATTAATTACTCTGAAGATGTGTGACCTGGGTAGTTTACAATGGTAAGATGGAAGAAGACATTCCCCAAACCATGTACCAGAATGATGTTCTTCTTACAAAGAAAGCAATTACTAAAAAAGAAGAAAGAAAGAAAGAAAGAAAGAAAGAAAGAAAGAAAGAAAGAAAGAAAGAAAGAAAGAGAATATAAGGGAAGGGAGAAGAAATGTGTGGGAAATATCAGAAAGGGAGACAGAACCTAAAGACTGCTAACTCTGGGAAACGAACTAGGGGTGGTAGAAGGGGAGGAGGGTGGGGGTGGGAGTGAATGGGTGACGGGCACTGGGGGTTATTCTGTATGTTAGTAAATTGAACACCAATAAAAAATAAATTAAAAAAAAAAGAAATTGGAAAGCAGAAAAAAAAAAGAAAGAAAGAAATTACTAAGCTTTCTCATGCAAATTCCCTTTGAATTTTAGAAATTAAGTTTAATTAAATCCATAGAAAAATAACCCATTGGCAAAAACATGAGAAAGGAAGTTAACCCAGGGGAAATATCACACAAAATACTGATAGTATTGTCACAAAATACCACACAAGAGCCAGAAGAGTGAGTCATCTAAAGAAATGAACATGAGGACATAGTGAGCTCTTTGGAGAGCTCAGATATAAAAAAGACTTGGGCAAATGTTAGAGGAATGAAGCAAAATAAAAGGTGAATTATAAAATATTAAACAATGTCTAATAATGATGTCAGAAGACTAAAGGTAAAATAAAATATGATTATAGAAAGATAGAAAATGGTTAAAAGGCAAAGCATAAATAACTACTTAGTCTGCTAATTTGGGATCAATGGTAAACTTTTTATGAGGACACAGGGAGAATTAGACAACTCATATTTTTCTATTTTATGAATTATCGTTTGTTCTATTCATTTATATATATTATTTTTATTGTGCACAAACTATATGCTAGAGAAAATATAGGGTTCTATCTGAGTAGGATAGTGTTCAACCAAAATGAAAATAAACATGAATAAAACAACTGAAATTTATCTGTGATGACCAGTAATAGGGCCCTTAATTTCACAAGATCATCATCTATTATTCTCCTATTATTTACACCGATATTTCATGTTACCATTTGCCTTGAACTGTGCCAAATTACCCATAAATTATGCATGAAATGTGTCACCTCACACCTAACTTTCATTTCAAACTGTTATCCCAAATTTACAAATGAGGGAAGCTGAGATACAAAGAGGTAAATTGAATTTCTTACATTGTTATTTTTTTCAAAGCAAGAGTCTACTTCCTTTTCATTTTCTGGACCTCCTCCACAATCTGCTGACCTCAGTTGAGGCCTACTTGCCACTATGGAAACTTCAGGGCCCTCTTGGTAGCTAGAATGCAAACAGACCCAGCACAATTAGTTAGTTTTCCCACATGGAGACTCTGCTAAGACTTCAGCAAGAATGCAAAGTTGCAGGTTTGGGGAATAAAAGCCACACATTAAAGAAGTCTTTCCTCATGTATACTTTTCACTCTCTAGTCTCTCTATTGTATCAAGCCATTTTATCTTTAATCAGTTGACTGAAAGTTATTTAAAATTTTCTTTGTGTGTATGTGAATATGTGTATTTGTGAATTTATTACATGTTACCCTTGCTAGGACAAAGTTCTATGAGAAGAGGGGCTTGTTTTTGTTTTCTTTATCTTTTTCTATGCTACTTACCCAATACCACCAAATCAATCCCTGTCATCTAGTGGACACTAATACATATTTAGGTAAATAATTTGTGAATTATGATAGAAAAAGCCACATAAGGCACCTCTCTCTTTCTACAAAAAGAGTAAGCTAAAAACAATACTAAAATCATAGGAAAATTTAAGATTATCACCATAAAAGTATTGAAAGATGCAGGAATGGTCATTCCTACAACAAAATATTTTTTTTTCACTAGATTGACTGATGAGGATGAAAAGGATAAGTTTAGGAGCCTGATTTTTTTTTAAAGATTTTCTTTATCCATTTGACAGAGAGAGAGAAAGAAATTGAGAAAGAGAGCAGGGGGAGTAGCAGGTAGAGGGAGAAGAGAAGTAGATTCCTCGCTGAGCAGAGAACCCCACCATGAGGCTCCATCCCAGGACCCTTGGATCATGATCTGAGCCAAAGGCAGATGTTTAACTGAGCCACACAGGCACCCCAAGGAGCCTAATGTTTGAGAAATATTTTTTTACTGGCTACAGGGTCCCAGTAGGGAATGGCATACCAGATGGCCATGTGACTTGAGCTGCCTCCCTTGAATAAGATGTATCTAATGCATCTTGCCTGCCATAATGTTGGGCTTGCCCAACAGATCTTTATCATCATGAAGGGAGCATGCCTTTCCCATTTAGGAATGTCTCTTAAGAACAGTGGAGATGGTCAATCTTCCACCAGGCCAATTTTTAGCACTTATCCCAGAAGGATAGATGGATTAACATAAGGATGCATTGTGGTTTATTCCTTATGTCTAAGATTTTGCCAAGATGACCCAAATAATTAGGGAAGTGGAATAAACAAAATTGGACATTTAGTGACAAGGAAGTTTTAGAAAGACATATGAGACTATATTTTCTGAATGAGTTTTTTACCCATGATTTTCATCCCCATTAGCAGCACTATCCTTGAGCATACTGAATGCCTGATAACACATATTCTCTGAAAAAACATTTCTCATTTTCTAGAAAACAGTAGATCAGTGGCTTGATGCCTTAGGAGTTTCATGTCTTCTAATATACTATGTATTATACAGATAGTATAAAATAGTGGAATGACATTTATTGGATAAAAATACATTCTAGAATTGCTCAGGATATTCTCTGTGCACAGCTGTTGTTTGAGTATAACCATCAGTAGTGTCTTCTGACTCATAAAAACAGTGATTTGGATGGCAAATTATGTGATACCTTATCTGGTGAATACATAGTTAGATGTGCCTAGGAGACAATGTTATATTACTATATAGAGTGGTAAGTATTACTGGAAGTGTACTGTAAAATTACATAGTTAACTATAAATGTATATGGCTCTCAACCCTCAGAATTAAGGCTTGGCTTGTGTTAGCAGAAAAAAAAATTGCTGACCAATAAGATACTACTGACCAGTAAACTGTATATACAGTGAGGAATGTAGAAGGGAATTATACATTAGGGCTATTAGACCTTGTGACTGGTAACTAAAACATCACTCTTTCATCAACCTTCCATCTTGCTGTGTCATAAATATGTCTATGTTCTAAATAATTTTTCTTTCAATATTGTACAAAACCAATATTTAATGGTGGTTTTCTTTACAAATTAGTCCATAAATTATAAAATACATAGAATAATTGTAACTTTAACTAGAGATGTCCAACTACACCTAGACTTGTAGTTGACCATAGAAATTCATTTCTTTGATTCTCTTTGAAAGGGATGTTTGCATTATGTTTTGCAGGAACCTTATATTTGGGTATATTTTTGTTGTTATTTTAGGATATAACACTGAAAGAAAAAAATGTATATGAATAAATGTTAGCATCCCAGAAAGGTGAACATTTTCTGGACTAAAATTCACTTACCATCACTTTCTATAGAGGGCAAAAAATCTATTGAGACTTGTGCCTCCCAGTATGAAATTGAAATAGGTTATATGTCTTCTGGCACTTATGGAGTAGACATCTGATCTAGTTTGACAATAGTTGCTTCAACTCAGTATTGTGACTCTTGAACAAGTTATGTAATCATATAAGAACAAATGGATATTTATTTAAAACTTTAAAATATTCCCTAGCAGCAGTGTAAGTAACACCAGAATATTCACTGCTAATAAGAACAGTAAATTCCCATTCTAACTGAAGTATTCCTGTGGCCTGATCTTAGCTGCTGCTCCTGCTCCCATCCAGCTTCCCAGGAATTCTTTGAATTATCAGATTCTCTTTCAATAATTTTCTTTTTTTCTTGAATTATCCAGAGCCAATTTTTGTTTGCAATGAAAAAATTCTGACTGATACACAGTATTTGAAAAATAATAAAATTATTTTATACATAAATTTTACTGCTATAAAAGTCCATATAACTGTAACAGTATCTTATATACAATCAGATCTAATGGCTTTAACTGTTACAAGAATTAGTGCAAATAAAACGTATAATGTATCTTACAGAAAGTCTAGAGAACATATAAAATAATGCTAATAAAACATGATACACAAGAAAGACATAATATCACCAAGCTATTCAGGATGACAAATTAGAAGTCATAGACATGATGATCTCAGCTAAATACCGTGAAGACTATTTTCTTTTTCATGAAGACAATTTAATAAGTTTTTAAAGAATGGAATTATCTCACTTGGGAGAGTGTGTAGTAAAATGAGACTTTGTCCTAGATCTTATTCCCACAGCTAACATTTATTGCCCATGTGATTTTCAGCAAATAACTTCCCTAAGATACAGTGTCTTCATTTATATAATGAACAAAACCAGTCTTGCCATTTTATTGTTTGCCTCATTTATGAATTAAATAAATCTTTGACACATGCTCACTCTGTGTAGGAATTTTTAACTTTTTTGTTTTTAAGATTTTATTTATTTATTTGACAGAGAGAGAGAGAGCACAAGCAGGGGGAGTGGCAGGTGAGAGAGGGAAAAGCAAGCTCCCCATTGAGCAAGGAGCCTAATGGAGGTCTTGATCCCAGGACCCTGGGATCATGACCTGAGCTGAAGGCAGATGCTTAACCAACTAAGCCACCCAGGCACCCAAGTTTTTAACTTTAAAAAGTTATGCTTTGGCAGTAAGATGTCCAAGTGGTCTCATCTTGTAGAGACAAACTGTGTAGCCCAAAAATGTACACCTCATGGATTAAGTCCAAGCATGTATTTTCTTGGTTCCCAGAGTAAATAACAAATATTAAAAATAATTTTACTTCTGCTGCCTCTCTGATTCTCTGTTTTTTATTTTTTCTTTATTTTTAGCCAAGTGTAGTTTTGATACTAGTTTAAATGTAGTTTTTCCATTGGGAGGCAGTAGTTTTGTGAATTGGACCCTATTTTCTGTACTCTTAGTACAGAAAGCAGAGACCTATTCATTGTCACATGAGATACTACAGAAAGTCTGTTTTGTTACTCTTTTTGTTGAGGAGATGAAATGACTAATGCATGGAAATAACTTAAAGCCTGTCACATAATAAATGCTCATGTTCAATGTATGTTTTCTTCTTATTTAGCTTCTCACAAACTAATGGAGAAAAATATTACTTTAATTTTCCAGACAAATAGAATGAGGCTTAAAAATAATTACATAATTTCATAAATATTGCAGTAATGTCAGTAGTGGAAATGCATTTTTAGAGCCTAAGCAATTTGACACTTTGGCCTAGATTCTTAATTTTGAAGTTACAACATTGCCTTACAGATGGTCACCAATAATTCTCCCACGCTATAATCCTCATAACACTTCTTTCTTCAGTAGGTGGAATCCTTGTTCCTTTTGAATCTGGTTTGGCCTTGTGACTTAATTTCAGCAATAGCATGTGGAAAAATAATAATGCACCAATTCCAGGCTAATGCCATGTGGTGTTTGACAGGTCCTACTTTTGCTATCTTGATGCTATAGGTCAACATTTAAGAAGTCAAATTATACTACTAGAAAGATACCAAATTAAATTTGTTCCAGCCATCCAAGTTAAGACATGGAACATGTGAGGAAAGCCATTTTGTAGATTGAAGCCCCAGCTAAATATAGCCCAATGAGTGACTCAAGACAATATAGATGAAACAGAAGGACATGTACCTAAGTCCAAGCAAAGAACAGAATTGTGAAAAATGATAATTGTTATGTTAACTCAATAAGTTTTGGGTAGTTGGTAATATGTAAACAAATAACAGAAATTCATACACTTAACCTTTGTTTAAATGTCTGAAAGACTTAAGACATTCTGAACATAGACATTTGCAACTAGAAAAAAAAAACAATCTATGAATTGTAATCAAATTGTTCAATAATAGCTGGACACAAGGTAGAGAGAATCTGCTTAGAGAAAATTATGAATGTGGCTTTTAGTACATGGACTGAAACACAGTAATAATCATAGGTATATCCACAAATTTTTTTAAAAAAACACATTATTGTTCATTGAATGTAGAGTGTGTGTGTGTGTGTGTGTGTGTGTGTATGTGTAATGGAAGGGGAGTTGTTCATATAGTACATCTTTATAGTTCACAAATCTTTAGCATAGTGAAACAAAGTCATCAAGACAGGTCGTACTATACATATTTGTTTCTTCTATTTAAAATTTAATTATAAGAAAATAAAAAATAAAATGATAATTATACATTTGGGTTATGTTAAAAACAATAATATTGTCATTATCCACTTTTACTATTTAAGAAAGTATAAAAAAATATGTGGCTGTGTGGGGCTTTATTCTGTGGGCTTACGGTCTTTGTAGGTCTACTAAAATGTTTATGTATGACAGCTATTCTCAAATAACCAGCTTATGGGGTTTTTTTGAAAGAGAAGTCAGTTACTTTGGTTAAAAGTTATAATATATGGTATTGAGACTGACATGAAGGACAATAACAAAGAGTGAATATAAAAAGAATAATGAAGGTAATTATTACTGACATTAACAACATAATGTGAATATGGAAATTTCATCATTATTAACACATTATTTCCCTTCATTTTTATTATAATTCATTTTTTATTTTATATTCTTAATTTTTTTTTATTCTTAATTATTTTTATTGTCTTCCCATTTATATTTGAACAGCTGAATTAAATTCAAAACAAGTACACAATATTGAGGTAGATGAAATACCTCTCTTGGATTTGATAAAAAATTTTTTTTTCTAATAAGGATTTGAGTTTTGTCCCTTAAAAAAAGACAAAAATTATGTTTCTATGCCTTTTTGGGGGGGCATTAGAACCGGTGTTCTTTTATGAATTAGCATGTAGGAAAATTAGGCCTAAAATAATTGTGTCAATTTACAGATTTTTCCATTTCAAGTTTTCCATTTTCAAATTTTAAAAAATAAAATTTATCCTTAATTCACTGCACATACTAGAGATATCAAATGTCTGATGGATATATTTTCTGCATAATAAGGTCATCAACTCTGCAGGACTCTGGTGTACCAATAGTGCATGCTTTTATGCCTGTCAGTTTCTAATAAAATCTGCCTTTTCCCCTGAGCTGTGATAAACATATGTAATATCACAGTTGAAAATGTACTGATTTCACTTTCATTGTGGATTATTTTTCTTTATAAATAATATGTCAATTTCTTTACAATACTTAATTCTCATTATATTTGTATGATATACATCTATTTAATCAGATATCAATCATAAGCACTATCTTTAATCATAGAAACAGACCAGACATTTTTCTATGTGGAATACAATGGCATTTCTACAGGGAGGCATCAGTCTTCTGAATTGCTTATTTGATTGCTTTAGCCCTTAACCAGAAAACGTATGGCTAAATAAGCCATTGTTGTAGTACTAAATCTGAAAGGTTTTCTGTTTTTTTTTTTAAGTTTCCTTCCATTCTAATTTTGAAAAATCATTATTTCCTCTGAAGAGGAAAGAAAAAGCTATTACTATTAGAAAAGCATGATTACACATTTTGAATTTTGAAAGTATTGACCACGAGTCTCAACATGCATGTCGATGCCTACACTATTAGAATAGTTGTATTTTGTTTTGCTTCTCTAAAATATCTTCACATTTACCACTTTATTTGTAGGTTATACAACCCAAAAAGCCATTCTACAAGGTTAAAATTCTCATATTTTATCCACAATGAAAACTAACAAGTTATTGACTAATGTTCTACCAAAACAGCAAATGGATATTCATACATCTAAATTACTAGTGTTGGTATGTTTATGTTACATTTGTGTGCAAATGTATGGTCTTCTATATATTTACCTTACCCTACATCTAACTATCTATATCCATATTTTTAATGTATACACAAACACTTCTAGTATTTTTTCTATATATCTAATAAAATTACTAAATATAAGCAATAAAATATTCAATTATATTGCAGAGCTCTGTAGATATTAGTTATTTAGCAAGCATTCTTTTATATATGTAAATATGTATATATTAATATATATTTAATACATATATACTTAATTTTATATATGTAAATATGTATATATTAATATATTGCATATATATGTATACTTAATATTCTTACTAGGCATGCTAGACATAAACAAGTTGCTTGAAATCATAGCTATGACCAAAAAACAACTTTTCTTGTTTTTGGTAGCACATTCCCCAGTGACTATATTATTAGTTCCATTGGGACCAATTTAAAACTATACAGCCCTGTTCTCATAGATTGAATAAGGCAATGTATCATTGTTTAAGTGTGCTACTCAAACATTTGGAACCCAGAGGGAAAACATAGGAAGACTGAGTAAACAAAAAACAAGCACCTCCCCAATCAATACTCTTTTTACAAAGTTTTAGAAACAATTTCTTACTTCTAATTTATTTATAATGTCTAAGGTATTAAAAAATAGGAGTCAGAAATTTAATTTATATTCTTCATATTTTTCCCTTGGGAAAATACTCAATATTTGTACCACGTGAGATATACCACTACGGTAAACCCAAAGAAAAGGAAAGAGAGATTATATTCTCAAGCAGTTCCTAGCATATGTAAGTTATTCTGTTTATATACGTAAAACACTTAAAGGCTCTCAATAATGCTATTAGTGTAGCTATTATTCTTATTTTGCAGAAGAGATTACAATGTTATTTGAATCACTTTCTATTGGACTCCAAAAAATCACAATTCCACATGAACATAAATGGCTCATTCCTATTTACCCATATCTTTGCACAATCATTGCTTAATGCAATTTATAGGCATACACTCCTTTAGCAATTATTTAATGGCTACTTAATATATGCTAAAACACATTTTACCTAAAACTTTATGCAGCTGCCTCATTTGCATCATATTTACAGAAATATTACTGCAATGTCACCCTTTTTCCCATTAATTTTGTTCATAGAACTACTTCTGGAGTTATTATACTTACATATTTGTTTCATTTTATGTGCTTATTGTGTCTTCCACACTAGATTTTAAGCAACCTGATAACAGAGGCTGTGTATAACCCACCTTGTATATCTAGAGTTTAGAACAAAGTAAGCATTAATGAAATACTTGGTGACTGGCAAGATGAATAAAAGTGTGTGTAAATGAGTCCTAGGAACTGTGATAAATGAAGTTAGATTGCCTTTAACTCTGTAATGGTGCTTTGCTACCAGCTGGTAGACAGCAATTCTCAGGAGCTCAAATTGCATAAACCCAGAAAGTTTTAAATTAAAGGTCACCATCTGGAATGAGATCCACACATACTTAGCTCAAAAATGTGAGTTTAAGGGGAATTACTACATTTCAAAGCTTTTCACTAATTCTCAAAATTGTTTATCTTGTTTACCAAAAATTAAAAGTTGTCATTGGATACTTATAAAAGGTCAATAGCTTCATCTTATCTTAAGATTGTGTCAAACCCAAAACCTTACTTTGACTATAAATAACAAAATTATGTATAAATGAAAAATATAACCACTTACTTTTTCAAAATTAGAATAAAGGAAAGCAAGCTTATCTAGTTTATTGTTATATATTTCTAATGAGCACACAAGTAAGCAAAATTAAATCGTTTAATAAAATTAAAACATGCAAGGCCTATGTTACCTAGTGATGTATCATATGAAACAAAATTAATTTTTCATCTAATTATATATATTTATATTACATTTATATCGTACTATATTATTATTAAAGTACCATAACATCTACTAACTCAGTTCATGCTCACCTGAGCACTTCAAACTTAACATGGCAGATATTATCTTCCTGTCCCATTTTGTTGTAATAAAAAATCAGTTTCAGACATATTATTTTGCTAATTCATTTTTTGACAAATGCTAATTGCATGCTTATCTGTTGCCAGGCTATCAGAAAAAAGACATGTTGCTTTCTACCTTTCGTGATAGAAACACAGTAACTAATGACACAAAATTGTTTTAAATAGCACATATATATAATATATATTATACAATATTAATATATAAATATATAATTTATATTCAGAATTTATATAATATTTATATATAACATTTAATATTATATAAAATACATAACATATATAATATATGTTGGGAGAAACTGATCTTGCTTGAGAGTTTGTGGGTAGTCTTTCTTAAGGAAATGATATCTCAACTTAAACCTGAAGAAATTCACTAGGAAAGAGAGTGCAATGATTATGTGTTATAGAATAACACATATAGAATATAGAAGAATCAGCAAGTACAAATAACCTAACATAGAAGAAAGCTAGTAATAGAATTTAAATCTAAATCTTCTCATTATAATCCAATAGTATTATAACAAAGGGATTAGTTGCAATTCATTTATTCTGAGCAAATAAATAATCAATAACGTATATAGTTTTCTATTTTAATTAAAATGTGCATTCTGGCTACTGTAACAAAGACCAAATAACACTGGCAGAAAGCAGAGTGTTGTTATAGTTGTGCCATAGGGCACTTGGCAGTAGGAACCAGGACTATTATTGAAGTGTTTCTATGTCAGGTATCCAGGACCCATTTTATGTTTTTACCCTGATATCTGTAAAATTCTGCCTCAAACAAATGGTCTAAGATGGCACATGGCTGTAGCTGTACTCTAAATTGTTCAAAGGCTCGTCCTTTCCCCATAAGGGTCACAGTGCAAAGGTTGAACACATTACTTCTAGTCACCTCCTTTTAGTCAGAAGATGGTCAGATGGTAAGAACATGCACTGTGATTAACTTCAAAGGAATCTGGGAAATATAGTCTCTCCTTTGGGGGTACTTGTTTCCCACTGCAAAGAACGGGTTTATGTTGTTAAAGACTCATTTATTCTATCCGTAGTATTGAGTATCTTCTAGGTATCTACACTTTTCTAAGTATAGATACATCAGAGAGATAACATTAGTGAATAAAATTTAAAAATCTACCTTTGTGTTTAGATTATAATAAGGAAGACAGACAATATGTAATAAACACACAAATAAGTATACTATAGATATATTTTAGAAGCTCATAAATACTATGAAAAAATAGAGAAATAAAAGGAATTGGTAGTAGTGTGCTGGCAAATGTTTAAAAACCAGCTCTGGAAAAAAATCCTACTTTGTAGTGTTCTCCAATTTCCATAGAGTAAATATTCCCACAAATTTTAAGTTACCAATGTGATATCAACCAACCTGGAAAATTTCTAAAATATTAATCATCAACTATCATAAACTATATAAGTTGGCTCCAGCATATTACTGGAATGTTGGGAAGATGGAATTTGGAATTTTATTATAGTGATCAGGAAAAGATATATAACTTAATGATATGTAAGCTATCTGGATATCTGCGAAGGAGACAGCATTGGTAAAAATTAAGCATCTGACATTTCTGAGGAATACTTTAGGAGTACAATTTGAAAGTTGCATTTCACTTCCCATTTCACCGACCTGAACTCAATCATGACTTCAGAGCAATCAAATGTGTCTGGAAAGTTTTTCATAGATAATTTCAGTTAAAATTCTGAAGTTATATTATTTTAAAAACACAGAATAGACCTTGAATCTAGAGTCAAGGTCTGAGAGTCAATGATCAGTTTTAAAATTATATTTTTTCTGAAGTCTAAGTAAATGAATATACATCTTAATACAGTGTTTGCACTTAAAGCAATGTTATAACTTCTGATATAAGAGCCTAGGCCAAAGTGTCGAATTGCTTAGGCTCTAAAATGCATTTCCACCACCAACATAACTGCAACATTTATGAATTTATGTAATTATTTTTAAGCATTTTCTTTATCTGGAAAATGAAAATGAAGGTAATGTTTTTTTTTCTCCATTAGTTTATGAGAAGCTAAATAATAAGAAAATACACACTGAGCCTGAGCATTTATTATGTGACAAGCTTTAAGTTATTTCTATGCATTAGTCATTTCATCTTCTCAACATTTGTATGCATTAGACACCATTGTTATTGTTTTACAAACAAATCCAGTCATAAATCCTAGCTTCATCTGAGGTTTCAGAAGATAATGGCAAGGTTAAGTGGCTGGACTTCCATATGCTCTGCCTTCAGAATTCCCACTCTTATGCAATGTACTGTGTAAAGGATTTAAAGCAATCTCTAAATATAATATATGCTCCATTGTTGTTGCTATATGTGGTAGGCAGAATCATCCCCTCTCCCCATCAAAATGTCCACATTTTATTCTCAGACTCTGTGAGTATGTTAGGTTACATAATAAGAAGGGATGAAGGTTGCCGATAGAGTTAAGGATGCTTATCAGCTGATGTTAATATAAAAGGGGCTGTCTCTGATGGTGGATGGGGCAACGTAATCCTTTAAATGTGCAAGAGGAAAGCAGAAGAGAAAGGCAGAAGAGTCAGAGTCATAAGATGCAATGTGAGACATGACTGGTTATTGTTAACTTTGAAGATGAAAGGGGGACATTTCAGCCTCCAGGAGCTGAA
Organism: Canis lupus familiaris; assembly: GCF_011100685.1. Lineage (NCBI taxonomy): Eukaryota > Metazoa > Chordata > Mammalia > Carnivora > Canidae > Canis > Canis lupus. Next base: position 24,948,261 of record NC_049253.1, on the reverse strand, counting down.
AGGGCAGGAAAAGAGATTCTCCTCCAGAAAGGAAGATGGCCCCACTGGCAAATATATTTAATTAGTTACAGTACCCACAGGAAACTAACAGCATCGACATTCATGTATTAAGTTAGCTTATACATTTTACGATGCTATTCTGTTTTTGTCAGAATGAATCACATATTTCATTTTATTAACTGATCAATTGTATTTTACATAGAATATTACTTGAATGATTACTATGTGGAATTAATACAGAAAATATTATAGCTGGTATTTTGGGCGATGGTAATTTTGCCAATCTTTATGTTTCTATGGTTTGGTTATCGGTGGACACAATTTTCTATATAGTCTCAAGTTTTCTAAAACTTGTAGAATTTTTTTCCATATATTGTTGCATTCTATTCCCATATATACTTTTAATTATGTTTATATTCATTTTTCCTCTACGAAGAATTGCCATTTTCCTTCCTATTTCACCATTCACTTCAAAAACACAACTTTTAGGTTTACCGATCAAATATATTTTTCTTAGTTTCATTGTAAACTAATTTAAGCTTTCCTCTTTATTAATTTCTTCTTTCTACTGTCCTAGTTTACTTTGCTATTGCACTAGTTTGTCCAATTACAAAGTTTGTCCAATTACATATTTTGATTAAATATATATCCAATATATTCATTTTCACATAAACTTATTTAAGGCTATATACTTTCTATAGTAGCTGTACCAATTTACATTCCTTTTAATAGTACACAAGATTCCCTTTCCTCCACATGCTCACCAGGACTTGTTATCTCATGTCTTTTTGAGAATAGTTGCTCTAACAGATAGAAAGTGATATCTAATTGTACTTTTAAATTGCATTTCCCTGATGATTAGTGATGATTAATAATCTTGAGCATCTTTTTGTGTACCTATTGGCTATCTGTATGTCTTCATTGGAAAATGTCTATTCAACTTCTCTGTCTTTTTAAAAATCACATTATTAGTCTTTTTGCAATTGAGTTGTATGAGTTCCTAATATATTTTGATGATTAATTATCTGATATGTGGATTAAAATATTTTCTCTAATTCTGTAAATTGCCTTTTAATTTTGTTGTTTGTTATTTTTTTTAATTTGATGTAGTCCAATTTGTTTATGCTTGTTTTCAGTGTCATGTGCAAAAAATTGCAGAGAAGGAGAGAAGCAGAGACACAGGCAGAGGGAGAAGCAGGCTCCATGCAGGAAGTCCAATGCGGGACTCGATCCTGGGACTCCAGGATCATGCCCTATTAGGGAAAGCAATAATAAAATACTACTAGACAGCTGAAAATTACAAATTCTGAAGAGGATATGGAGCAATAGGAGCTCTCATCATTGCTGGTAGTATTTCAAATGGACTTTGAGAGCTTGTTTGGAGGTTCTAGCAGGGAAGGACAGCTACTCACATACCCTTGACTTAAAGAATGGTCCTCCTCTAATGGGGGAGGTTGTCTTTTTCAACTGAGCATGCAGCTTTGGAAAGGAAACAGATGGAGCAGTGAGGGTGGAAGGGGACACCCACTTACCCAGCCAGTTCAGTTGGATAACCCTGGTGATCAGTGGGGTGACAGATATTCCAGCCAGATCTCTGTCACATCCTGCTGGTAGTGTTACAAAAGGTATATACATTTTAAAAAGCTACAAACAAATTTTTTTGAAACTTTGTTCATCATTGACATAAATGGCGTGTAACCAGGTTATCCTTTAACAGGTGAATGGATAAACACGTGGCAATACATTCATACAATAGAATATTTTATTCAACAATAAAAAGAAATGAACTATTGAGCCACAAAAAATATGTGAGTGAATTATAAATGTACATTGTTAAATGAAAGAAGTGAATGTAAAAGGTCCACACGTAATTTCAATTAATGACAATCTGGTAAAGATAAAGTTATAAAAGTTATATAAATATCAATGTTTTGTTTGTTTTCTAAAAAAATAGTTATGTGAAGTGATGGGTGTGTTCAGTAACATTATGGTAATATTTTGCAATATATATATTTATCAAATCAATATATTGTACCTTAAGCTTACACAATAGTATATGTATTTCACAATAGTTAATTTTAATTGAATCACAGACCTAAATGAAAAATGTAAAACTACAAGACTTCTAGAATAACATATAGAAGAAAATCTATGTAAATTTGGGTTTGGTGATTAGTTTTCAGACACAGCACTGAAAGAACAATTTATGGAAGAAAAATTTGATAAGGTGACTTTATTAAAGTTAAAAATTTCCACTGTTCAAAAGACACTGTTAAAAAATTAGAAGCAACAGACTGGAAGAAAATATAGAACCAATATCTTATAAAAGACATTTATCCAGAAAATACAAATAACACTCAAAACAACAATGGGAATCAAATTTGAAGATAGCAAACTCTGAATACACAGCTCACCAAAGAAAATATACAAATGACAAGTAAACATATGAAAAGGTGTTCAATATCATACCCTGAGCCAAAGGCAGATGCTCACCCACTGAGCCATCCAGGCATCATCCCTTCTTATTTATTTTCTATCTAGGTAATCTAGGCAATGTTGAAAATGGGATATTGAAGTCCCCTTTTATTATTATATATTATTTCTCCCTTCAGTTCTGTTAATATTTACTTTAAATATGTAGGTGCTCCAATATCAGATGTGTATATATTTACCATTATTATACCCTCTTGATGAATTGACTCCTTCATCACTCTAAAATTCTACTTAACTTCCTCCTCTCATGCTTTTTCCTATTGATGTCATTCGTTGTAACTTTCAAACTGTACTGTCAGTTAACAAGTTATTGTAGCTATAGTTGTTTTTAATATTAACTTTTATATTAAAGACGAAAGTAATGTATACATCATAATTACAGTATTAGAGTACTCTGAATTTGACTATATAATCACTTTTGCCATTGAATTTTATACTTTTATATACTTTTGTATTGGTTACTTAGTGTTTTTGCATTTCATATTAAAGAAGTTCATTTAGCATTTTTGCAAGACCAGTCTGCTGGTGATAAGCTCCCTTAATTTTTACTTTTCTGAAAATGTCTTTTATATCTCCATTATTTTTTCCTTTTAAAGTTTTTACTTAAATTCCAATTAGTTAAGATAGAGTGTAATATCAGTTCCAGGTGTACAGTATAGTGATTCAACACTTCCACACAACTGCTCATCACAGCAACTGTACTCCTTAATCTCTATCACCTGTTTTACCCATCTCTCCCCTCCCACCTATCTTCTGGTAACCATCAGTTTGTTATCTATAGCTAAGAGTCTCTTTCTTGGTTTGCCTTTCTTTCTCTCTTTTTCCCCTTTGTTGATTTGTTTTGTTTCTTAAATTCCACATATGAATGAAATCACACAGTATTTGTCTTTCTCTGACTTATTCTGCCTAGCATAAAAACTCTCTAGTTCCATCCATGTCATTGCAAATGCACTATTTCTTTCTTTTTAATGCCTGAGTAATATTCCATCATACACGTATACCACATCTTCCCTATCCATGCATTAAAGCTCTCACTTGGTCGGTAGTGGCATCCACAGTTGGTATGCTTGTTAATCATGAGCACTGGTAGACGTGGATCCTATCTAAATCCTGGATGGATAGGACTATCTCCAGTATCTTCAGTAGGGAAGTATTGGGAAAAGGTCCACTTCAAAGTCCATAGTTGAGTTCTTAGTCCACCTGACTAGTACCATATGCATGGACAGGTTTAGCTTCCACCAAGTCCCTGAGAGGTCTCCTATCTGGTCAATGTGTCCCTAGATCGGCAAGACTGATCCTGGATTGTGGCTGAAAGAGGGTAGAATTGAATAGTGGGGCTGTTTCAGTATCCATAGCCAAGAATGAGGTCTGCAGACCTGGCTCTGAAAACATAAATGGGAGTGTCTCCTGCCAGGTCTCTGGCTGGAGGAGCTAAAGCCAAATATAGAGCCCTTTCAGGATCTGTGTGTGTGAGGCGGGGGAGACAAAATTGTGTCTGTCAGGTACCTGTTCACTTGACTCTTCACTGTGTGGGTAGCATGGGCTGGAGTCCAGTTATAGAGTCTTTTCATAATCTATAGACTAACCATGTTTGGGAGGCTTACCTCCGGGGACTCCTCAGCAAAGTGGGCTGGAGTCAGTTGACAGGCCACTTCAGGGTCCATAGCCAGGAGGAAGTCTACATGCCTATTACCCATTCAATTCTCCCAAGTCTCTTGGTGTATGGAGCTGGTGAGGGACCCAAAGCCAAACAGAAATGTAGTCAATTTCTTAGGAATATGGAGCTGTTTCTAGGTATCTAGCTAGGACCAGGGTACGTGAGTCAGTTACCAGGGTGTGAACCTGCCTTATCAAAATGACTCTCCTTGGTCTTGGACTGCACTGGTGTTTTAGAAACTCTTACTTTAATTGCAAAGCTCTCACAAAGCCACTTTGTCCATGAATGAATATCAAATTACTGTTGTGCAGGAGATACATGGTACAGATGTCTTATCTGGCCATCTTGTTGACATCACTCGCCATTTGGCATATTTTACATTTTATTTTTTATTTATTTTTATTTTTTATTTATTTTTTAATTTTTTAAATTATTTATTTATTTATGATAGTCACACAGAGAGAGAGAGAGAGGCAGAGACACAGACAGAGGGAGAAGCAGGCTCCATGCACCGGGAGCCCGACGTGGGATTCGATCCCGGGCCTCCAGGATCGCGCCCTGGGCGCTAAACCGCTGCGCCACCCAGGGATCCCTACATTTTACTTTGTTTACCCAAAATAACCACTTTAAATTGGAAATGTATCCCATTTCAATTTAATAACTGATGTCTTTTAATAATGCCATCATGTTGTTTTTATGTTCCCTCTTTATTATCTTTTCTTGTGTCTTTCTTTTCTCATACTTACTGATTTCTTGTTTTTTAAAATTCTATTTTAGCATTTTGGAAGCTATTTCTATTTCTTTTATATAGGAGAGAACCTTAAATGTGCAGTAACTGTATTAAAACTGCTTTTTTATTACAATAAAATCCAGTATCAACAGTGTGTTCATCCTAAATGAGGGAAGACTTACAGGAAGTCAGAATATTTTGTTCCTTTTATCTATAATTTAAATTCCTAGTTTTCATCAATTTTATTTGCTATGATATTTTCTTCCTAGAAATAAGTCCTTAATTATATTAAGCTTCACATCTACCTCTTCAATATTTCAGGATTGATTATATGCTTTACTGATGTCCTTTCTCATATTGGTTGTCTGTGTGATTATAACTATATCTACAAATGATTATTTCAAAATATAGAATATGTTCTTGAGTGCTAAATTATTCTCAGTTGTCGAATGTCTCAAATAGTCTTTATTTTACCTTTGCACTTTAATGATCATTTGGTTAGACATAGAAGTACAGGCTGCAAAAAGAACATTTTTCAGAACTTTTAGGGCATTCCTAATCCAATATTTGAAGAGAAACTAATACTTTTTTTCTTTGTTGGTAGACATTTTGTTTTCCTTTGAAACTTTTCTTTTTTTCATTTGCTCCAGGAATTCTAACATTTTAACAGATTTTCTGGATATAGTTTTTAAACATTTCTTTCTCTTGGACAATGCTTTCAGTCTAAGAATTTGAATAGAATTTTTTTTCTTTTATTGCTTTTATTATTTCCTCTATTCTGTCTTGTTATTAGTTTTTAGAAATCCTATAACAGGAATGTTGTCACCATATTCTATCATCAATGTACCTAACTTTTTCCTCATTAACTCATTAACTTTTTTTGTATGTTTCACACAGCAAGTGGAGATCTTTGATCTTCTAGCTCAGTAATTTATTGTTTACAATGCTAAAATTTTATTTAGTGAATTATTATTGTAGCTGACTTATTTATAATTGCTAAGAACTATAAGTGTTTCATTTTCATAACTAAATTGCAATCTGCTCTTTCTTTATAAATCTAATATATTCATTAGTGGTTCCTGTGATAACTCTATTCTATTTCCTGAATTCCTTGGAGTTTAATATTACCCTGTTTTATGAGATTGGTGATTCTTTTATTTTTTTTTTCTTGATGTTTCCTCATTTTTGGTTCTGTCCATGTTCTCAGATGAGGAAATAAAGTGCTCAATAACAGATCTAAACTCCTGTCCAAGTTAAATTTTTCTTCAGAAGAACAATAATAGTCAAAGTATTTAATATTCACTATAGCAATATTAATAAGCATATGAACCAATAGGTACCAAAATTTACTAATAAGCCTTTTAAATTAGAAATAAACTATATGTAATAAAATATATACTTTATATAATTACTTTTAAATAACAAATTACGCTTTTTTTTCAAGTGACAACAAATATAGAACAAATTGTTAATAAAATTGATATTTTATTAGTTGGTGTTACAAGTTTGTCTTTTTTGTATGTGTGTCTGAGACAGAGCTACTAGTAGCTAATAATGCCTTTGTCTGTACAATTATTTGTCATAAAGGACCATATGGAACTCTTCCAATAATTTCCTCATTAAATGGAAAGTTATTAGATTACTTGTGGTCTCAAAAGGTAGAGAATTTTTAACATCAATGATAATGTTCATAGTGCTGAATCCTCTTTCCTTTCTGCTTAATTTCACAGCAATTACATTCAAAATGTTCAACCCAGTCTGTGATTATTTTTTCAGTGTTCAATATCTCTATTATTGAAAAAGTCATGAAGGTAGTTTATTACAGTGCCATATTTAATTTGGTAAAAACTAATCCTGCAGAGGCAGTGTAGCATGGCATTTAAGAGATCAGACTTTTTATCAGTTGTTTATATTGAATCCTAACTCTGCCATTTATCATTTAAGTTATATCTTTTTGCCTCAATTACCTCATCTGTAAATGATTAGATAAAATTTTATTATTCTTATGATTTAATGTAAATGTATAACAGTGTCCTTCATAGAGTAAGTGCTCTAGAAAAATTAGTTATTTCTTTGTTGGTAAAATTAAAATTTAGTAATGTCTATTAATGATAGGAATTGTGTGATGGTTTTACCAAACACATTGAAGAGGGACAAAATTCTATGGGAAAAAATGAAAAGGAGAAATCATATTCTGAGATTCCTCTGAAACTGAGATGCACACATGAGAACAGTTCTAGCTTCTGCAAGAGATATGCCACGCTGCTGGAATATTCATAGAAGACCAGAGCCTGCAGTTGCCCTTGGTACTACCTTCTTACTTATTCTCCCTATGTCTCCTAGGATTTCTCAGTTTCTTCAAGGAGTTTCATGGGATTAACTTCAGGGGAGCATTAGTTCTCAGTGGCAGTTATACTATATGAGGGTTAAGGGGGCACCTACCATTTGTTTCCTACATGTCAGAACTTCCTTCAAGATTTAAACTATCCTGATAAGGCCTAAGTGTTATTGGCCTAGATATAGGATCTGTCATGCACATGAACTGGCTAGAAAGCCAGGGGCCAGAGTGTCACCAGGCCAAACTCTTGGTGCTTTCCTGGGACTTAGGGCCATGTTGGCACCTAAGTGGTGTATGGGGAAACTTCTGAGATCCCCATAGAAAGGCAATTACAGTGCCCTGGAGTATGCCTTTGGGGAATATTGGTATGGGCAATTAATCATAACATAAATTGGCCATAATTGGGCATATTCTGGTGCTCTGCAATGAGCCAAAAATTAATACTTTAATTGCTTGATCCTGGGATTACTAAGGGTGATGTCAGGAAAGAGATTTTGATGACTGGAACAATAGAACAATCTGGGTCTCATGATGGCATTAATTTTACCAGGAACTGAAATATTTCAAATTTTAACAATAATGCTATGTGTCAGTTAAATATCAGCTTCGATTAACAATTAGTATAAATTTATTCACTGAAATTTTAATTTTGGGTGATTTATGCAGATGGAATAGAATGAGAAGAACAAAAGATGACATGGGGTAAACAGGGTATGTTAAATTAAAGATGGCTGTGACACCCCTCACTGTGTGGTAAAATCTAACTTATCTTCCCTTCTGGGCTGGCCTTACTGATTACTTGACTAACAAAATGGGTATATGTAACTTATGGGACCTCTGAGTATAAGGCATAAGAAGCATTGCTCCTTCTCTCTTAGCCTCTGAAAAAATGTTGCTTTATCCTGAGAACTCTACACTGTGAATCTGGCAGTCCTTAATTTTTCATTTATATTTTAAATTATAGTAAGCCAGTTCTAATTGGGGTTTGTATATATGTGGGAAAAGAGCTTTATCAATTAGTAGTCCTAACACCTGTGGTGTGTGAGGATGATAGACTAGGTGATCATTGAGTCAGAAGACCTCTGATGTGAAAATGTGGAAGTATTTGCTCTGCGGGTTAAAAGTTACACAAAGTGACCTATTACTTCAAGGTTGTTTAGGCAACTTCTTTAGAGACATTTTTTAGTCTGGGATTTAGATGCTACCTCCCCAGTGTATTGCTCATGAAGATGTGAAAATAGGGTTGAAGGAATAATTTCTTCTCATATAGACTCTGAGTAAACCCATCAGCTTATCCTGCCCTTCATCAGCCTTGGAGTTTCCAAGAGCTTAATTTCTCTGAGGATCTAATGAGGGAAAGTTGCAAATTCTCAGCTATAGCTTCTTCCATACATACCCCAGATTCTAGCCTCCTCTGATGTGCTACAGTCAAGGAAGTCGCTTGTCTGACTACAGAACCTACACAAGAACAGAGAATCTTTGGTCTGCCATCTATTCTCTAAATATCTATTAAAAATTTCCTTTTTATTGGCAGTATGCCATGTTTGCCTTTGTTCTATATCTAGCTTCCTTTTTCTGTTTTTTTCCTACTTTTTAAAGTGAGGACTTGAAATATGGAAGACATAAATGTACATAATAATTCTTCTATTTTAGACTTCAAGTGGCTTATAGTATTTTTATTTGACCTTCATTTGTTCCTTCTCTAATGTCCTTTCTGTACTTCAATTCAAGTTTCTGACCTACATTGTTTTCTTTCTTCCTGAAGAACTTCTTTTAACATACCTTGGAAGGGATGCTTACTGGCAACAAATTCCCTCCATTTTTGTTTTCTGAAAGTCATTTTTTCTTCTTCATTCTTGATGTATAATTTCATTCTATACAGAATTCTAGGTTGGTGGTTTTTCCTTTTAACACTTTAATTATTTCATCCACTCTCTTCTTCCTTGAATGGTTTCTAAAGAGAAATTGAATATAATTCTTATCCTTGTTCTTCTACAGGTAAGATTTCTTCCACTTTCTAGCATCTTAAGATTTTATCTTAGTCTTTGGTTTTCTGAAGTTGGAATATTATAGGTACAGGTTTTAATTTGGGGGATTTATCTTGCTTCTTTTCTAAAGATCCTAGATCTTTGGTTTGATGTCTATCATTAAAAATCTCAGCCAATAAACTTCAGTTGGTTTTTTTTGTTCCTTTCTCTCCTTTATTCTTGTAGCATTCCTATCACACTTATGTTATACCTATTGTAATTGACTCATGGTTCTCAGTTACTCTTTTAAGGATGTTGGTTTGTTTGTTTTTTTTTTCATTATTTTTCTAATTCACTTTTCAGATTGTGAAGTCTCTATTGACTTATGTTCAAGTTTATTGATTTTTTTCCTTGGCCATCCCCACTCTACTGTTGAACACATCAGAAACATTTTTTTTTAATGATTGTTACATTGGTTTTTATTGAACATTTCCTTTTGATTTTCTTAGAGTTTCTATCTCTCTGCTTACATTACCCATCTGTTCTAGTGTACTGTCCACTGTTGTCCATTCAAGTCCTCAGAAAAAAGTAATATTTTTTAACTTTTAAAATTTTTTATAGTCTTAGTTATTTTAAATATCTGATGTGAAAATTTTCAAATTTCCTATCATATCAGACTGGTTCTGATGCTTACTCTATTTTTGAAGACTGTGTTTTTGCCTTTTGGTATGCCTTGCTTTTTGTTCAAAGCCAAATATAATGTATTGAATAAAAGGAACTGAATAAGCCTTTAGTGTGGGGTTTTCTGTTTATTTGGTTGGTAGTAGGCTGTGTTTACTTTGTGCTCTAGCTCAGGTCTCAGAAGCTAAAATTTTTCTCTAGTGTCCTGTTTATGTCTCCTCTGTGTCTTTGAGATTTTCTACAGGGTCTGAGGTCTTCAGTTCTATCATCTAGTGTCCTCTATTAATGCATGAGTCCTATTAATGTGGGTGATAAGGTTTGAGGAAAGGGGAAGCATTATATAAGCTTATGTTTAGATCTCAAAATTTTTAGTGATCCTGTGCTGTGTTGTGTCCTGTCCCTGTTCTGTGACCTTCACAAGTGTTTCTCAGCTTTCTTTTCCCCCGTAGGTGAGACTAGAAGGCTGGGGGATAGGGCTGGAGTTAGACATTTCCTTTCTCCAGTTTGGTTAGGCTCCTTTAAAATAGGAAAAAAAAATAAAATAGATTCAACTTCAGGGCAAGCATTTGCTAAATAAACAGTACTCATGATGCATTTGAAATGGTTATTTTTCCCTCCCTTTGTCAGAAGCATGAGGGAATTTTTCTATCTTCACCTTGAGAATCTTAAGGGGCTTCCAAAGGTAAAATTCATGAAAGAGAGGGCCACCTCAGGAATTTTCTTTTTTATTTTTTTAAAGAGTTTATTTACTTATTCATAAGAGACACACAGAGAGAGGCAGAGACACAGGCAGAGGGAGAAGCAGGCTCCATGCAGGGAGCCTGATGCAGGACTCAATTCTGAGACTCCAGGATCATGCTCTAGGCAGAAGGTAGGTGCTAAACCACTGAGCCACCCAGGGATTCCCCAACTCCAGGAATTTTAATCTCTCACACTGGTCCCTGCTCAGTCTCTAGCAATTAGTCAGTTATTCTTTATGTGTTTCTATTAGGCTCCATCAGTGACTTCTGCTCACAGTGAACTCTGATTATCTGTGTTTGTCTTTTTCTTCAATATTCAGGGTTGTGGTCTGCCCTGTGTCTTCAATTTTCTGATAGATCTAGGAAGAGTAGTTGGCTTTCAGTTTGCTTAGTTTTTTCTTGTTGCAATAATAGGAGAGATGACTTCTAAGTTCTTTAAATGTTGAACCAGAAACTGTAGGTGTCCTTAATATATTTTATAAAGTGGAAGAGCATGTTCAATTTCTACTAGCCTCATTTTCCCATACAGAAATTTAACAGAACCGTGGAAATCAAAATTGAAGAAACTATAGTATAACATAGCTTTTTGAGGAATGGATTTTTGTCATAGGAAATCTTTTTTTTTTAATTGGTCAAGGATAATTTTTGAGATTCATGGAATCTTCCTTTAATAAGATTTCAAACTATTGTGTTACAAATGTACAAATTCATAAAGAAACTGGGAGAAACAGTATGGATTTATCTTCTGATAGGTAGTCTTCTAATGAGACTATCTGGACATGTTCCAATAATAGATGAATTACTTAGTTCAAGTCCAGTAGGTGTCATAGGGTAAAGTTCTTTAGAGATAATTTTTTTTCTATTTGAGATTTTCAGTAAATGATGCAATATATGGAATATAGAGCACATTCATCTAAAATTATCAAGATGAGTGGAATATTTTCAATAGCTTATAGATAAGAATTGAAAATAAAAATATAGTTTTCATATAACTTGAGTGAGCAGAGTTGAACCTTTTAATTTCAAAGTATCACTTGTTGAGTGGCTCACTTATGAAGAAATGGAAAGTCATACATTGGCACTCTCAAGATAGTATACACAGTCAGGAGCGCCTAGCAAAAAGTCTCAGAAATGACTGAAATGTCATGCTAAATCTCTGATACGGATACATAGCCATATCCCACATCAACTAGATAGCATAATGATATAGGGAGCACTTTGCCTAACTAATGATAAAGGTAAAAGTTTCACAAGAAGATGAAAGGCCCTTTATAAATTCAATACACTAGTATTATAGATTTGCAGGTAAAATATACTTTTTTGATCAGATATATTTTTAAAGTTCTGCTCAGTATTTATAATAACCTCTTATATACTCAAATATATATTAATATGATAACATCTTTGAGAGATCATGTTGCAAAACCAACTGCAAAATTTTATTTAACTTGGCATTGTCCAAATTTATTTCACCATAAAGTGTTTTTATGATATGCTTCAGTTATTAACTCTGTGGAATAGACATTGGGAGATATTGTTCTCTATTTTTTTATTATTTCTTCAAGTGCAAGAAATAGTATAACTTTTATACTATTATGACAATGTCATATTATGACATAGTTTTGTATCCTCCACTTGGAGAAATGAACCAGTACAATTAAATTATATATTTTTATTGCTTATAACTACTCTTAATTTGTTTTTGGAGTATTCTGTTATACTGTGAAATTCCTATATGAAATTGATCAAAATTCCACAGATAGAAATTGTAAAAATTTTGCATATCACAGTTGTTGGAGGAATTGAGTCCTCTATAAGAAGATGAAATAAGCTTTTTTTTTTTAACACATGTTAGATAAACACCCAGATTCATCAATAAACTTAGTAAGTAATTTGGGTACTCAAATAGCATGCCAAATATGATATTAGCAGGTTCTTCCGTACCTCCAATTATCAGAAATTATTATAACAAAAAAGTAGCAAGCAACATTGTTCCAAGATGCAAGTCATACCACAAAATTGAATCTAATTTCTCAATTTACTGGACTATCCCAGAAAGAAAAGTATATCCTTTTTTCATTCCATTTTAAATTGTCTTCTGAGATGCTACAAATATCTAAAAGCTTTTTTCTGCCTCCCCAGGAAAATCTAACCCTCTAAACTATGTACCCTTTCCTAATTTATCTAGGCCACTAGTGGGAAGATCTCAGGAGGTATAAATGACCACATTGAGAGATTTATATAACAGCATGCATAATCTATGGCTGAGTTTTTAAAACAAACATAAGAGATATGTGAGTGGGTGCATTTAAATGTTCTTAGTAAATATCTCCTCAGAACTAAACCCCAGTGTAGAAAAAAGGGCACATATATACATTATGAACACTCTTTTCTTGCCTCAGAAGGAGAGGGAAAAAAAATCCCAATTTCCATACCTTTCACTCAGATATATTTCACCATTATTTGACAAATCAATCAATCTGGTTTCATCAACTTTTTCAAGTTGTTTCTTATCAACATCAGACTTAGGAGACCAAGAGTATGTCTAATGTTTTTACGTAATATGGCATAACTTAAAGTAATTTTTGCTTATGTAATTATATAAAATAATCAAGCAATTTTCTATCAGAAATTCGTAGCAATGATTACAAATTTTAAAAAGAAAACAGAAAACTGCTGTTGTAATAGCCAAAATGGGGGAAATGTTTACTTTTTTTCTCAAACAATGCAATAGAAATTATGAGTTTCTTCAGAGTTTTGACATTTGCAAAGATAGGAATTTCACCAAGAAAAGACACATCTGTTCCTTCTACAAGAGAAAATTATTCGTGTATTCACATTTTTTAAATGTTTCAGGACCTTTTTATGCATTTGTAAACAAGGTAACAAGACTATTAGACTAAAATAAACATTTTAGCACTAGGGAGCAATAAATATATGGGATAATTTTCTTTGTCTATTGTGACATATACATTAAAGGTAAGGGACGATCAAATCAAATGGATTTGATCCATTTGGATCCATTTGTATAACTGAATTTATTCTTACTATTCCTAAATAACAATAAGATGTATCTACTTCTCTTCACCTTCTGTTTTAATTGACAATAAAGAAAATTGCCAACACTGTTTCTAGAATAATTATATGAAAAAAATTTCATATAATATTTTGGATACTAGATTTAAAGTATTTCTAAGTTGTTGTAATATTCTAATAATTCCAATGATGACTGATTCTTCATACATTAAAAAATTAGGTTGAAAATACGTGAAATCTATGTAAAACTTATCTAAGAATTTGTTGTATGTTACTAAACAGAAATTGGTTTTATTGTTTGTATTTTTAATATCTACCTAAAGACTTGAGAAGTGATACAGATACCTGAATAATTCAGAAATCAGATTATTTATTGGGAAGGTTCTGTTCTTATCTTAAGTATTTGTTCTCACTAATTCTCCCTAATACTTAGGCCCTTTTGTACTCAGTTTGAGTGATGGAGCATAAGCAAAAAATCCACACGGCCTATCTATCCTCCAAAGCAAGAACAAAAACTACTTATTTAAGTGTGTTAGTAGGTTAGGTGAATACTGGTTTGCCTACATGACATCCTTCATAATCTCCCTCTGTAAGTGACTGATACAATTTTTCCTCCTTGTTATATGGAACCATGAAAGATTCTTACCAAACATAATAGACAGCATATAGCTTTTCAAACAATTCTGAAGTTATTGTATTTTAATTTCATAGAGTAAAACTTTGAGATTATTTGCTTCTAACTAGCTCCTAACTGCAGATAGCAAAGGAGTAAGTCATATTTACGTTACATCAACATAAGAGATAATAAGATTGTTTCAGTAAATATTTACCAAATGTCTACACTATGTTGTTAACACTAGGAACACAACAGAAAGCTAAAACCTTTACTCTTAATGATCTTACATTTTGAATTGAGATAAAGGGGCAGTGACAAACAAAATACAAACCCCAAATGTAACTTAATGTGAAGAAGTGATAAATATTATGAAGAAAAACAAAGCTACGTAGGAGAGTGCTGGAGGGAATTGATATTTTAGATGGGACACTAAGGGTTAATCAGCATAGAACTTAGAGGATTTTTTATATACTCTAGAAACAGCATGGCCAGTGGAGTTGAAGCTCAGTAAGCAAACAGAAGTAAGGCAATAAAACATGAATACAGAAATTAGTATAGAACATATGTACACATAAAAACATTTTAATATGGAGTTTGGAAAGCTCTCTGCTACTATTTTCTATCTTACAAAATTGCTAACAATGTCGTTTTAAATCTTGATACTTTGAATATGACTTTTATTCTTCTATTTTGATGTCCTGAAATTATTGTGACTTGCTAGTGTCTCTTTATTCTTGCTATAGAATCAAATCTAGAGACACGTCCCTAAATTCGAATTTTTCTAACATTATTTGATAATTTTCCCTCTCAATTTGTTCATTTCTTATATCTTTAGTATTAGATATCTGTTGCTGCACTAATGCTGTGACTTTCTTAACATTTATCTTCTATTTTCCCTAACATTTAATTTTGTTATACTTCAGTGAAACTTTATGAAATTTCTCATTAAAATGTTCAGTTGATTTTCTTGCTGTTATATGTTCATTTCCAAGATTTTTTTTACTATTTGATTGATCTTATATCAAACTAGGTTGTCATTTTCAAGAGGAAACTTCTAAAATTAAAGTATAACATCCATAAAGAAAAGTACACGAGTGTACTTTTAAATTTTCACAAATGAACACATCTGTGTAACCAACACAAAATTGAAAAAACAATTATCTCTAGCACTGCAGAAGCCCCTCTCTTCCCTACTACACAAAACAATCAGTTACTAACCATCCCATCCTCCTGACTCAATGGAAACCACCATCATGATTCCTAAGAAACAAGAACACCGTTAGTCCCTCTTAAATTTTATGTAAGTAAATGATAGATAGCTGAACAAAAATAATAGAGAAGCCATCAGGAGAATGTTTGCAATGCTGAAAGAACTAGAAAAAGGTCATCCTAGATTTCTACACCCACCAAATTGTCCTTCAAAAGAATGATTTCCAAACAAACACACTGAAGATAAAAATAGAATCCATCAGCATACCCTCAATAAATTTCCTCATGATCATTTATCTTTTCCTCTCAGGTATCCCCAGGAAACCACCAATCTGCTTTTTTGTTACTATAGATTAGTTTGCATTTTCTGAAACTTTATAAATTGGAATTGTAGGGTATGTATTCTTTTCTTAATCTGAGTTTTTCTGCTCAGCATACTTATTTTGAGATTTTTGTTGATATGTGCATTAACTGCTCTTTCCTTTTTATTCCTAGGAAGTATTCACTACATGGCTCTACCACTATTTCTGTATCTATTAGTTATTAATCATGATTATGGTTGATTTCAGATCTATCTATTGCAAAAAAATGTTTTATAAATATGTGTGTACAAGTTTTGTAAGGATATAACCTTTTATTTATCTTGGGTAAATCATAGAGTATAATAGGTAGGTCATCAAGTAGGTATTTGGTAAACTTTTTAAGAAGTCAACAGTTTTGCAAATTGATTGTATCATTTAACATTCTCACTAGTAGTGCATGAGAGTTTCAATTCATACTCATACTTGCTATGGCCAGTCTTCCTACTTTATTTACCTGTTATATTTTATTTATATTTGTTATCAAATTGTGTTTTTAATTTGCATTTTCCCAATGACTAATAACGTTAAATATCTTTTCAAATACTGTATGCTATTCATATACCTTCTTTTTTGAAATGTCTGTTCAAATATATTCCCAGAATTGTTATTTTCTTACTGAGTCCTGAGAACTCTTTCATTATATAGTCTAGATAAATGTTTTTATCAAGGGAAAAAAAAAAGTTTTTATCAGGTATAAAATTTAAAAAAAATCTATCACTATGTGACTTGTCTTTTATTCTAAAAGTGTTTTTAAAGAGCAGGCATTGTTATTGTTAAATCAAATCCAACATATCTTTTTTCCTCCTTTATGGATTATGCTTTTGGTGTCATAAACATTTTTTTTCAAAAGGGGTTCCTGGGAGGGTCAACTGGTTAAGTATCTGACTCTTAACTTCTGCTCAGGTCATGATCTCAGAGTTATGAGATAGAGCCTCGTGTTAGGCTCCAACCTGAGCATGGAGTCTACTTAAGATTCTCTTTCTCTCTCTCTCTCTCTCTCTCTCTCTCCTTGCCCCTGCCCTGCTCATGCTCTCTCTCTCTCTCTCTGAAAAAAAAAAAAAATACATTCAATGAACTCAATACCACAAAGATATTTTTCAGATATGTAAAGGGTTCTAGTCTTAAAATTTCCTTCTAAATACCACTTTATTAGGATTTCACAAATATCGATATATTGTATTTTCATTTGATTCAAAACACTTTCTAATTTCCATTATGGTTTCTTTTTTAAGCCATGAATTATACGGATGGATTTATTTAGGGAATTTTATAGCTATATTGGAGGGGTCTAGACTTTTTTTTTTATTATTCTCCATGTATTTCATTGATAGGAAATGTTTTATGACTTGAATTCCTATTTTTGGTTAGTTTCTCTGTCTTTGTTATATCAGTAATGGCACTTCCGATAATTTGATACCCTTTTAAACTATACTGAAATCCCTTATCAGTTGTTCATTGTTCTCTCTTTGCTCCAGGTGTAGATATGCATGTGTTTATACACAAATACACCCACACACATGTAATTATTTATTGCCATTTTATTGTAGGTTTATCAGTAAGAGTAAACAAATACATTTGCTTAAACTTGCATTTGTAACCAGAAATTCTTTGCCTAGTATTAACTTACGGCCATAGATTATCAGGTCCTTACCTTTCTCAAAGTTTATTTTTATTTAATATTTTTAGGATTTGCTTTTTCTGTCTTTGATCACATCATATTCATTTGTGCCTTTTCTCATATTTTTGCCATAGCCACAATTATTTTTCTTGACTAATCCCATGAAGAATTTTAAATCTATACAACTTCTTAATATTCTTCTCTTATAATCTTTGTGACTTTTAAAGTCGCTGGCAGGGGCTAGGGAGGGTTAGGTAGGGTTTGCTGAATGTTGCCCAAGGGTTGTGCTTCTCTTTTGGCACTATATGTCACAAGGGACATTTCATAAATTTCCATATTTTAAAAAATAATTTCATAATCATGAGGGAAGCTACTGTCATTTAGTTGTCAGAGGCCAGAAATGCTCGAGCTTAAGCAGTGTATGGGATACTCCCTAACCACAAAGAATTATGTACTGGCCTGAATAACAACTTAACATCCTAGAAGATAGTCATCTAGTTGGAAATCAGTTTATAATTACCTGAACCTAATGTTAACTCTGACACATTTTTGATGGATTTAAAAACTATCATTTTCAGGATTGTAAATATCAAGTAAATCAAGTAAAGATTGAATTTTACTTAGAATTTGTTTTTTTCTCCTTCAGAAAATTGCATCATCAAAGGCAATACAGTTCATGGAATTCACGTGGCTAATAAAACACAAGTATACCAGTCTTCATTTATAGTTGTTACATATAAATATATAATGAAGAAGATTTGAAAATTCTTTTATTTTTTTAGAAGTAAATATTATTTAAAGTGGACAAACATATAAAAGGCAGACTTCATTATGTCATATTTGAAAGATGTCTTATGATATTTCATATTACCAACATCTTAAATATATTTGTGTGTCTTAGTGCACTGTTAAGAAATTTATACTGTGAAGTATTTTTATATTTTCTATTTTCCATAAAATTTCTAAATCATAAGAACATAATTTTTGTCATCTCAAGTTTGAGATGCCAGTTTTTGCCCTCCTCCAGAAGAGGATCATATTCCCAATGATATGTTCTAGAAATAAGTTTTAAGGTTTTGTCTTTCTAAGCAGGCTCCACACTCACACAGAGCCCAATGCATGGCTTGAACTCATAATCCTGAGATCCAGACTTGAGCTGAGAATAAGAGTTAGATGTTTAATCAACTGTGCCACCCAGGTGTCCCTCAAATTATTTTTTAAAAGATGAATTTGGAAGCTCTGGGTATCCCTTCCATCTTATCGTCCCAAAATGCACTTTTTTTTTCCTATATACTCTCTTGTATCCATACCTAATGACTCCGAGGTTCAGTAGTTAAACAAGGTACTACTTGGAAAAACAAGAATTACTATATACACAGCCTGTGTTCTCATGATGTTCATGGGTTTAGAGAAGTCAAGACTAAATATGTTTAGTTGGTGGAGGGAGGATCCAATGATAAAATATATTTTAAAATGTTTTATAAAGGTAAATGAAATAGAAATTCAGAGCAAAGCAGAAGAAGACAGAGACTCTAGAGAGAAAATAGAGAGCAAGGCAACCAGTCTGATTATGGAAGAAATGTTGTATTGTTAAATCATGAAGAAAAACAGACAGACGGAGAAAGAAGTAGGTACAATCAATAGACAGTGCCTAGTACATAATCAGCTTCATAAAAAGTACAATGTGAATCTGTGGCAAGAATAGATAATGCTTAAATAGCTAGATGAAAATAGCTTTTCTGGTCTTAAAAATTGCTTATATAATTTCCTGATAACACTTTTAATGCAGTAAAGATATTTTTCTTTATTTCCTTTGCATATAATTCTAAGAATCATTGAACTTTAATGACTGAAAGCATCAATGATAACTTAAAAATTCTTTATGTGTATTGTTTACTACTTAATTATTGGTATGTTTTTGCTTTTGTGGTTTTTACCTATGTAGGAACCTTTTAATGTTCATGTTCTCTTTGTGAGTTATTCAACTTTTGTTCTATTTTCCTGTTTCTCTCAGGAATCAATACTGAGAATGTGCTTCTAACATTCATGGCACAAAATACCAAAAGACTAAGGTCTAAGTGGGACAGCATTAAATTCAGTGAAAAATATGACAAATATATAAGCATTAATATATTCATGAAAAGCTAATACATCTCTCACTCATTCACTCCCTGTTATTTAAACGGCTGTGTTTGACAACCATATGTTGGTTTTTTTTTTTTTTTTTATGTATTATGGACTGAGTATTACTGGATGCTGAACAAGTCCTTTGCAGTTTAAAGCCTATAAATTGGTTGTATGTTGCAGATAACTAATCTTTAAAATACATCTCCTGTGTTTATCTGTTCATTTATCTAATACTCTGCCTTATGGTCATGCCCACGTTCAATAATCATCATTATGGAAATAACAATGCCTGTCTGTTTCAACCAGTAGTATCAGCAGATGTTGAGAGTACTAGAAATCACACAGGCTTTCATGTGTACATTTTGGACTGCTTTTGACTGAGAAATGTATTTTAATTCTTTTCCCAACCTGTTTTAAATATTCAAAGAGCTCAAACTCCTGCTCCATAATTTTAGTGCTTCAATATGGTCTCCTTTATTGTCCTTTCATTTATCTATTGCTCAAAAGAATTTGCCAAAAACTTTAGGAGAGGTGTCAAAGAGTTGTAAAAGCTCTAATACGCTCTTGGATAACACCATACAAGAACTATTGAGTTGGAAAAAAGTTATTTAAAAAAAGAAACTTTTTGCCAGATGACTTAGATTTTTAGAGTTTGTTGATATTGGCTAAATAAATTAATAAGTCTTAATCATATCCACAGTTGTATCCAATTATTCAGATAATTATAAAATTTCTAAATGTTCTATCTTCTCACCAATGCTAGCCATAACCAGTGTTTTAAAATTTATCCATTCTAATTGGTTTGTAGTAGTATATCAATGTGATTTGAACTGGCCTAAGGACTCATGATGTAGAGTATCTATATGTACTCCTAGATAGACTATTCAAATTATTTCACCATTTTAAGAATTTAGGTTGCTTCTTTTTTTGTTTTTAAAGTTCCTTAAATATTCAATTAAATATTCATATAAATATTTTCAGTATTATATGACTTGTAAATATTTTGCCCCTATTTATAGCTTGTATTCTCATTACCTTAATAGGGTCTTTCTTTCTTTCTTTCTTTCTTTCTTTCTTTCTTTCTTTCTTTCTTTCTTTCTTTTCTTTCTTCTTTCTATATTTTTATATTGGAGTTCGATTTGCCAACATATAGCATAACACCCAGGGCTCATCCTGTCAAGTGTCCCCCTCAGTGCCCTACAGCCAGTCACCCCATCCCCCTGCCCACCTCCCCTTCCACTACCCCTTGTTCATTTCCCAGAATTAGGAGTCTCTCATGCTCTGTCACCCTCTCTGATATTTCCCACTCAATTTCTCTCCTTTCCCTTATAATGCTTTTCACCATTTTTTATGTATGAATGAAACCATATAATGTTTGTCTTTCTCTGACTTTACTTCACTCATCATAATACCCTCCAGTTCTATCCACATTAAAGTAAATGGTGGGTATTTGTCATTTCTAATGGCTGAGTAATATATATTCGATTGTATACATAGACCACATCTTCTTTATCCATTCATCTTTCGATGGACACCGAGACTCCTTCCACAGTTTGGCTATTGTGGACATTGCTGCTATAAACATTGGGGTGCAGGTGTCTTGGTGTTTCACTGCATCTGTATCTTTGGGGTAAATCCCCAGTAGTGCAATTGCTGGGCTGTAGGGTAGCTCTATTTTTAACTCCTTGAGGAATGTCCACACAGTTTTCCAGAATGGCTGTACCAGTTCACATTCCAATCACCAGTGCAAGAGGGTTCCCCCTTTCTCCACATCCTCTCCAATAATTGTTGTCTCTAATAGGGTCTTTCAAAGAGCAAAACTTTTTTATAATTTTGATGAGGTCTAATTTAATATTTTTCTTTTCATCAAGCTTTTGGTATTATGTCTAAGAAAACTTTGCCTAGCTCAAAATCACAAATATTTTCTCTCTGTTCTCTTCTAGATGTTTTATAGTTTTAAATTTTACATTTAAATGAATTATACAATTTGAGAAAATATTTGTATTGCATAGAAAAAATATTTGGGGGAAGGAGTGGATACCCAACTGCTCTCACACTATTTGTTGAAAAATATACCCTTTTTCTCACTAAATAATACTTGCACTTTTGTTAAAAATCAATTGCCCATATGAGTAGGTGTATTTCCACACATTCTATTCTATTCTGTTGATATGTTTGTAGAATATTTGTATATATTTTAGCCAATACCACAGTTTATTAATGACTGTGGCATTATGATGCATTGAAATCGGGTAATTTTAGTTTACCAAATATGTTGTCCTCTTTCAAAATTGGTTTGTTTATTTTGGGTCCTTTGTATTCCACATGAATTTTAGAATTATCAATTTCCATGACAAAAGCTTAAAGTCCTTTGATTGCAATACTGTTGAATTTATGAATCAATATCGAGTGCCCACCTTGTTGTCTCAGATGGTAATTCTAAAATGAAACCAATAAGGAGGGGTTTCATTTGTTTGGAGTAAAAAAACTATTATAAAAATGAATGCTATATGTTGTAACATTGAATTTAAATAAAATAAGAAAATAAAAAAATAAAAACAAAAATGAATGCTATTTAAATAGACACTTCCCTAAAGAAGATATACATGATAATACATGAAAAGATGTTCAACATCATTTACCATCAGAGAAATACTAATCAAAACTACAATAAGATAATACTTCACCCTCAAAAGGATAACTATAGGGGTGCATAGTCAGTTAAGTGGCTGACTCCTGGTTTCGAGTTAGGTAATGATCTCAGGGTCTTGAGGTCAAGCCCCAGGTTAGGCTCCATGCTCAGCACAGAGTCTGCTTGAGTTTCTCTCTCCCTCTCCCTATGCTCTTCCCACTTATGTTCTCCTCTAAAAATAAATATATAAATCTTTTTTAAAAATCCAATAGCTATAATGAAAAAAAAGCATAGCAAGTGTTTGCAAGGATATGGAAAAATGAGAACATTCATTCACTGCTAGTGAGAATGTAAAATGCCACAGCTAGGAAAATAGCTAGGAAGTTCCTCAAATCATGAAACAGTTACCATTTGACCCAGTAATTCTGCTTTCAGGTACCCAAGATAAATTAAAATTTATTCCACACACAACCTGTATGTGAATATTCATAGCAGCATTATTCATAATGGCCAAAAGATCTAAATAACCCAAATATCTGTCATCTGATGGATGAATAAAACTAATATAATCATGTACATACAAAGCACACATCTGATAAGGGTCATATATACAGAATATATAAAGAACACTTACAATTCAAAATTAAAAGATAGATAATCCAATTAAAATGTGGACAAATTATTTGAATACACACATCTCCAAAGAAAATGTACCAATAGCTGATAATCACATGAAAATATGCTAAGTATCATTAACTATCAGGAAAAAGCAAGTCAAAACTACAATGAGATCTCTATCTCTTCATATCCACTTGGATGTCTAAACTGAAAAGATAATAAGTGTTAGTGAAGATATGGAATAACTGTAGCACTCACATACTGCTGGTGAAACTATAAAATGATGTATCCAGTTTGAAAAACAGTTGGCAACTCCTCAATGTTAAATATTGATTTACTGCAGAATCTAACAATGCCACTCCTATATGTCCAAGAGAAAGAAATGAAAATATATGTTTAAAAAATCTTCATATATGAATGTTCAAAACAGCATTATTCATAATAGACAAAAGTACAAAACAACCTAAATGTTTATCAACTGATGAATGGAAATATAAAAGGTAGTACATCATGTCTTTTGCCCATTTCATGATTGGATTGTTTGTTTCTTTGGTGTTGAGTTTAATAAGTTCTTTATAGATCTTGGAAACTAGCCCTTTATCTGATAGGTCATTTGCAAATATCTTCTCCCATTCTGTAGGTTGTCTTTTAGTTTTGGTGCCTGTATCCTTTGCTGTGAAAAAGCTTCTTATCTTGTTGAAGTCCCAATAGTTCATTTTTGCTTTTGTTTCTTTTGCCTTCGTGGATGTATCTTGCAAGAAGTTACTGTGGCCGAGTTCAAAAAGGGTGTTGCCTGTGTTCTCCTCTAGGATTTTGATGGACTCTTGTCTCACATTTAGATCTTTCATCCATTTTGAGTTTATCTTTGTGTATGGTGCAAGAGAGTGGTCTAGTTTCATTGCTCTGCATGTGGCTCTCCAATTTTCCCAGCACCATTTATTGAAGAGGCTTTCTTCCAATGGATAGTCTTTCCTCCTTTGTCGAATATTAGTTGACCATAAAGTTGAGGGTCCACTTCTGGGTTCTCTATTCTGTTTCATTGATCTATGTCTGTTTTTGTGCCAGTACCACACTGTCTTGATGACCTCAGCTTTGTAGTACAACCTGAAATCTGGCATTGTGACGCCCCCAGATATGGTTTTCTTTTTTAAAATTCCCCTGGTTATTCGGGGTCTTTTCTGATTCCACACAAGTCTTAAAATAATTTGTTTTAACTCTCTGAAGAAAGTCCATGGTATTTTGATAGGGATTGCATTAAACGTGTATATTGCCCTGGGTAACATTGACATTTTCACAATATTAATTCTTCCAATCCATGAGCATGGAATATTTTTCCATCTCTTTGTGTCTTCCTAAATTTCTTTCAGAAGTGTTCTATAGTTTTTAGGGTATAGATCCTTTACCTCTTTGGTTAGGTTTATTCCTAGGTATCTTATGCTTTGGGGTGCAATTGTAAATGGGATTGACTCCTTAATTTCTCTTTCTTCAGTCTCATTGTTAGTGTATACAAATACCACTGATTTCTGGGCATTGATTTTTTATCCTGCCATGCTACCAAATCGCTGTATGAGTTCTAGCAATCTTGGGGTGGAGTCTTTTGGGTAGAGTATCATGCCATCAGCGAAGACGGAGAGTTTGACTTCTTCTTTGCCAATTTGAATGCCTTTAATGTCTTTTTGTTGTCTGACTGCTGAGGCTAGGACTTCCAGTACTATGTTGAATAGCAGTGGTTAGAGTGAACATCCCTGTCTTGTTCCTGATCTTAGGGGGAAGGCTCCCAGTGCTTCCCCACTGAAAATGATATCTGCTGTGGGCTTTTCGTAGATGGCTTTTAAGATTTTGAGGAATGTTCCTCTATCCCATGGCCAACAAGCACATGAGAAAATGCTCCGCATGACTTGCCATCAGGGAAATACAAATCAAAATCACAATGAGATACCACCTCATACCAGTGAGAATGGGGAAAATTAACAAGACAGGATACCACAAATGTTGGAGAGGATGTGGAGAAAAGGGAACCCTCTTACACTGTTGGTGGAAATGTGAACTGGTGCAGCCACTCTGGAAAACTGTGTGGAGGTTCCTCAAAGAGTTAAAAATAGACCTGCCCTATGACCCAGCCTTTGCACTGTTGGGGATTTACCCTAAGATACAGATGCAATGAAATGCCGGGACACGTGCACCCCAATCTTTCTAGCAGCAATGTCCACAATAGCCAAACTGTGGAAGGAGCCTCGGTGTCCATCGAAAGATGAATGGATAAAGAAGATGTGGTTTATGTATACAATGGAATATTACTCAGCCATTAGAAATGACAAATACCCACCATTTGCTTCAACGTGGATGGAACTGGAGGGTATTATGCTGAGTTAAATAAGTCAATCGGAGAAGGACAAACATTATATGTTCTCATTCATTTGGGGAATACAAATAATAGTGAAAGGGAATATAAGGGAAGGGAGAAGAAATGTGTGGGAAATATCAGAAAGGGAGACAGAACATAAAGACTCCTAACTCTGGGAAATGAACTAGGGGTGGTGGAAGGGGAGGAGGGTGGGGGGTGGGGGTGAATGGGTGACGTGCACTGAGGTGGGCACTTGACGGCATGAGTACTGGGTGTTATTCTGTATGTTGGCAAATTGAACACCAATAAAAAATAAATTTATTTAAAAAATAAAATGTAGTACATCAATATGATAGAATATTAGTCATCCATAAAAAAGAATGGAGTGCTGTAACGTGTGACTGAACTTTGAAAGAAGCCAGTCACAGAAGAACTACATTTTATGTAATTGAAAGTATATAAAATTTCCAAAAGAGACAAATCACAGAAAGTGAATTAGTGGTTGGCTAGAGCCAACAGGAATTAAGAGGTGATAACCAAAGCGTATGGGGTTTATTTTTATGGTGATTTAACGGAAATCAATTGCAGTGGTGGTTGCACAACTGTGAATAGACTTAAAACCAATGAGTTCTATAATTTAAATAGAAGAATCACAAGGCATGGAAATTATATCTCAATTAAACTGTTAAAAATTTATTTTTAAGTGAGTGCCATAGAATGTACTGAATTCTAAAACATGGGAAATAAGCAGCATTACATAGGAATTTGAAAATTAAAAGACTCCCTAGAGGAAAGGATAACTACATGGTAACTTAATATTAGGTTGGAATAGAAAAGTGAACATAAAACATGAGTAGATTTTTGTAAAGAAGGCAAGGTAAAGGAGAAAAAATATTCTCAGTAGAGAAAACACCAGGTTCTCAGACTTGGGAGTAATAAGTTTGTAAGATGAGGGAAATTGATGAACCCCAGTATCTGGATGTTATGGACTGATGGGTAAAAGTAAATGAAGCGACAAATGAGGTGGGGAAGATCATGAGAACCCTTAAAATTTCATTTAAGGTATTTGAATTTTTTCTCAGATTTATTGAGATATAATTTAAAATTCTATAAGGGGTTGAACTTATCAATATACCTAATCAAACACACTTAAGTTTTTTTTTTCCATTGAGGAATAACTGACATACAATATTATACAAGTTTCAGGTATGAAACACAGTGACTTGACATTTGTGTACATTGCAAAATGATCACCACAATAAGTCTAGTTGCTATCTGTTACTATATAAAATTAATAAAATATTGACTATATTCCCAATGATGCATACTAAATCCTCATAACTTATTTTATAACTGCAAGTTTATACTTCTTAATTGTCTTCATCGATATTTCTTGCTCCTATCCCCAAACCTTCTCCTTTCTGGCAACTACCATCTGTTCTTTGTTTTTTGTTTTTTTTTTTTAAATTTTTATTTATTTATGATAGTCACACACACAGACTGAGAGAGAGGCAGAGACACAGGCAGAGGGAGAAGCAGGCTCCATGCACCGGGAGCCCGACGTGGGATTCGATCCCGGGTCTCCAGGATCGCGCCCTGGGCCAAAGGCAGGCGCCAAACCACTGCGCCACCCAGGGATCCCCCATCTGTTCTTTGTATCCATGAGTCTAGATATTTTTTTTCTTCCTTTATTTTTTAGATTCTACATATAAGTGAAATCAGGTAGGATTTGTCTATGTCTGACTTATTTCACCTAGCATAATACCTTCAAGTTTCGTCTATGATGTCATATGTATCAAAATTTCATTATTTTTCATGTATTAATATTCTACTGTGTCTATGCATGTGTATACACGTGCACACGCACACCTCCACATACTCTCCATTCACTCATCCATCAATGGACATTTAAGTTGCTTCCATATTGTTATTATTATAAATAATACTGGGACAGCCCGGTGGCTCAGCAGTTTAGCGCAGCCTTCAGCCCAAAGCATGATCTTGAAGATGCAAGATCGAGTCCCATATCAGGCTCCCTGCATGGGGCCTGCTTCTCCCTTTGCCGCTCTCTCTCTCTCTCTCTCTCTCTGTCTCTCATGAATAAATAAATAAAATATTTAATAATAATAATAAAATAATAATACTGGAATAAGTATAGCAATGCACATATCTTTTTGAATTAGTATTCTCATTTCCACTGGGTAGATACCCAGTAATGAAATTGCTAGATCATATGGTAGTTCTATTTTTAATTATTTGAGCAACCTCCATACTGTTTTCCGTAGTGACTAAACCAACTCATATTCCCACCACAGTGCAAAAGAGTTCCCTTTCTCTACATCTTTGCCAGCACTTATTTCTTGTTTTCCTGAAAATTGCCATTCAGACAGATATAAGCTGATATATCGTGATTTTGATTCATATTTCCCTCATGATTAGTGATGTTGAACATCTTTTCATGTGCCTGTTGGCCATCTGTATGTCTTCTTTGGAAGAATGTCGATTCAGATCCTCTGCCCATTTTTTAACTGGATTGTTTGGGTTTCTTTGTTTTGACTTGTATGAGTTCTTTATGTATTTTAAATATTAGCACCTTATTGGATATATAATTCGAAAATATCTAAGAGTTTTATGGTTTTAGATCTTATTTTAAAATCTTCAATCTACTTGAGTACATTTTTCTATAAGGTATAGGCAGTGGTCTAGTGTCATTCTTTTACATGTAGCTATCCAGTTTTCCCAACATTTATTGAAGATACTCTTTCATCATAGTATATTTTTGCCTCTTTTGTTTTAAATAAACTCACTATAAACGCAGAGATTTATTTCTGGGCTCTCTTCTGTTCCATTGATCTATATGTCTGTTTTTATGCCAATAACACACTGGTTGGATAATTATATCTTTGTAGTATTATTTGAAATTAGACCATGTAATACCTCTACTTTGTTTCTTCTCATGACTGTTTTGACTATTCAGGGTCTTCTCTGGTTCTATATAAATTTTAGAATAAATTGTTCTAGTTCTTTAAAACTGCCATTGGAATTTTGATAGAGGTTGCATTAAATCTTTACACTGCTTTGGGTAGTACAGACATATTTTTAAGTTGAACATTTCATTCAATAATATAATTTCTAAGTAAATTAGAAACAATAATTTACTAAAGAGGGCAACTTTTTAAAGTTTTCATTTAAATTCCACTTAGTTAACAGTGTAATACTAGTTTCATCTGTACAATATAGTGACTCAACACTTTCATACATCATATGGTGCTTATCACAGCAAGTGCACTCCTTAATCCCCATCACCTATCTGATCCATCCTTTCACCTACCTTTCCTCTAGTAACCATCAGTTTGTTCTCCATAGTTAAGAATCTATTTCTTGGTTTGCCTCTCTATTTTTTCCCCCTTTGCTTGTTTATTTTGCTTTTAAAATTCCACATATGAGTGAAATCATATTGTATTTGTCTTTCTCTGATTTATTTTGCTTAGCATAATACCCTCTAACCCCAACCATGTCATTGCAAATGGCAAGATTTCATGTTTTATTATGGCTGAACACGTTCCGTTATATATACCACCTCTTCTTTATCTATTCATCAATCAATGGACATTTGGGCTATTTCTATAATTTGGCTATTATAGATAATGCTGCTATAAACACAGGGGTTTGTGTATCCCTTTAAATTAGTATTTTTATATTCTTTGGGTAAATACCTAGCAGTGCAATTACTAGATCATAGAGTAGTTCTATTTTTAATTTTTAGAGAAACCTCCATACGGTTTTCCAGATTGGCTGTTTCAGTTTGCACTCCCACCAATAGCGTTAAGAATGTTCCCCTTTCTCCACATCCATGCCAGCACCTGTTGTTTTTATTGTTGATTTTAGCCATTCTGAGAGGTATAAGGTGATATCTCACTGTAGTTTTGATTTGCATTTCCCTGATGATACGTGAGGTTGAGCACATTTTCATGTGTCTGTTGGCCATCTGTAGGTCTTCTTTGACAAAATATCTATTCATGTCTTCTGCCCATTTATTTTTTCCCTGTATTATTCATTTCTTGGGTAGCATGGACATTTTAACAACGTTTATTCTTCCAATCCATGAACAGAGAATATTTTGAGACTCTTCCATATACAGTATGATGTCACTTGCAAATAATTAGTTTTACTTCTTCCTTTCCAATTTGTATGCTTTTTATTTATTTTTCTTTCCTAGTTGCTCAGGCTAGGACTTCCAGCACTATGTTGAATAAAAGTAGGGGAGAGTGGGTGCCCTTATCTTGTTCCTGATCTTTCAAGAAAAGCTTTTACAATTTCACTGTTGAGTTGGACATTAGCTGTGGTTTGGTCATATGGGATGAAGCATATTCCCTACACACATAGTTTGTTGAAAGTTTTTATCATAAATGGATGCTAAACTTCATCAAAAGCTTTTTCTGCATCAGTGAGAAGATCATATTAGTTTACCTTTCATTTTGTTAATATGGTGTATTACAATGATTGACTTACAGATGTTGAACCATCCTTCATCCCTGAAATAAATCCCACTTCATCATTGTGTGTGATCCTTTTAATATATTGTTGAATTTAGTTTGATAATATTGAGTTGAGGATTTTTGCATTCATGTTCCTCAGGAAATATAATTTTCTTTTTTTGTGGTCTCCTTGCCTGATTTTGGTATCAAGGTATTGCTGACCTCTTGAAATGAGTTTTTAAGTGTTCCTTCCTTCTCAGTGTTTTGGAAGAGTGTGAGAAGAATGGGCTCTACATCTTCTTCGAATTTTAGTAAAATTCACCAGTGAAGCTGTCTGGTCCTGGACTTTTGTTTGGAGGGAACTTTTGATTATCAATCAATTTTAACTAATAATTGGTCTATTTGGATTTCCTCTTTCTTCATTATTCAGTCTTGGGAGATTGTGTATTTCTAGAAATTTAACCATTTCTTCCAGGTTGTCCAATGGTCCAGATGTCAGTTGTAACTTCTCCTATTTCATATCTGATTTTATGTACTTCAGACCTCTTTATTGGTCACATTAGGCAAATATTTCTCAAATTCAATTATCTTTTCAAAAAATTAGTTCTAGTTTCATCAGTCTTTTCTATGATCTTCTTAGTCTCTATTTAATTTAATATTCCTTTTCCTTCTGGCAACTTTGGGCTTTGTTCTTCCTTTTCTAACTCTTTTAGTTATAAAATTAAAATGTTAATTTGAGATTTCTCATGTTTCTGGAGGTGGGCTTATATTGCTATAAACTTCTTTCTAAGAACTAAGAGCCAAGCTTTTGGTTCATCACGGAATTTTGTATGTTGTAGTTCTGGTTTCATCACTCTCTAGGTATTTTGCCTTTCTGCTTTGATTTCTTTGATAAGACCCAGTTTTATGTTTTTGATGTCACATTTTACATCTTTTTAGGTTATATATATCCCTTAATTAACTATTGTAGCTTTTGTTAATTTTACTACTTCCGCCCCCCTTATTTTTACTGCTTTAGAGCTTCAAAGAAGATTTATAAGGTATTAATCCAATATCTTTACTACATATTCACCTTTTTTTAAACTAAATTTATTTTTTATTGGTGTTCAATTTGTCAATATACAGAATAACACCCAGTGCTCATCCCGTCAAGTGCCCACCTCAGTGCGCACCACCCAGTCACCCCCACCCCACGCCCACCACCCCTTCCACCACCCCTAGTTCATTTCCCAGAGTTAGGAGTCTCTCATGTTCTGTCTCCCTTTCTGATATTTCCCACTCATTTTTTCTCCTTTCCCCTTTATTCCCATTCACTATTTTTATATTCCCCAAATGAATGACACCATATAATTTTTGTCCTTCTCCAATTGACTTATTTCACTCAGCATTATACCCTCCGGTTCTATCCATGTCGAAGCAAATGGTGGGTATTTGTCGTTTCTAATGGCTGAGTAATATTCCATTGTATACATACCACATCTTCTTTAGCCATTCATCTTTCGATGGACACCGAGGCTCCTTCCACAGTTTGGCGATTGTGGGCATCACTGTTATAAACATTGGGGTGCAGGTATCCCGGCGTTTCTTTTTTTATTTTTTTTTTAATTTTTTTATTTATTTATGATAGTCACAGAGAGAGAGAGAGGCAGAGACACAGGCAGAGGGAGAAGCAGGCTCCATGCACCGGGAGCCCGATGTGGAATTCCATCCCGGGTCTCCAGGATCGCGCCCTGGGCCAAAGGCAGGCGCCAAACCGCTGCGCCACCCAGGGATCCCTGTTCCGGCGTTTCATTGCTTCTGCATCTTTGGGGTAAATCCCCAGCAGCGCAATTGCTGGGTCGTAGGGTAGATCTATTTTTAACTCTTTGAGGAACCTCCACAGTTTTCCAGAGTGGCTGCACCAGTTCACATTCCCACCAACAGTGTAAGAGGGTTCCCTTTTCTTCACATCCTCTCCAACATTTGTGGTATCCTGCCTTGTTAATTTTCCCAATTCTCACGGGTGTGAGGTGGTATCTCATTGTGGTTTTGATTTGTTTTTCCCTGACGGCAAGTGACGCAGAGCATTTTCATGTGCTTGTTGGCCATGTCTATGTCTTCCTCTGCGAGATTTCTGTTCATGTCTTTTGCTCATTTCATGATTGGATTGTTTCTTTATTTGCTGTTGAGTTTAACATGTTCTTTATAGGTCTCGGATACTAGCCCTTTATCTGATATGTCATTTGCAAATATCTTCTCCCATTCTGCAGGTTGTCTTTTAGTTTTGTTGACTGTATCCTTTGCTGTGCAAAAGCTTCTTATCTTGATGAAGTCCCAATAGTTCATTTTTGCTTTTGTTTCTTTTGCCTTCGTGGATGTATCTTGCAAGAAGTTACTGTGGCCGAGAACAAAAAGGGTGTTGCCTGTGTTCTCCTCGAGGATTTTGATGGAATCTTGTCTCACATTTAGATCTTTCATCCATTTTGAGTTTATCTTTGTGTATGGTGCAAGAGAGTGGTCTAGTTTCATTCTTCTGCATGTGGATGTCCAATTTTCCCAGCACCATCTATTGAAGAGACTGTCTTTCTTCCAGTGGAGAGTCTTTCCTCCTTTGTCAAATATTAGTTGACCATAAAGTTGAGGGTCCACTTCTGGATTCTCTAATCTGTTACATTGATCTATGTGTCTGTTTTTGTGCCAGTACCGCACTGTCTTGATGACCTCAGCTTTGTAGTACAACCTGAAATCTGGCATTGTGATGCCCCCAGCTATGGTTTTCTTTTTTAAAATTCCCCTGGCTATTCGGGGTCTTTTCTGATTCCACACAAATCTTAAAATAATTTGTTCCAACTCTCTGAAGAAAGTCCATGGTATTTTGATAGGGATTGCATTAAACATGTAAATTGCCCTGGGTAACATTGACATTTTCACAATATTAATTCTGCCAATCCATGAGCATAGAATATTTTTCCATATCTTTTGTGTCTTCCTCAATTTATTTCAGGAGTGTTCTATAGTTTTTAGGGTATAGATCCTTTACCTCTTTGGTTAGGTTTATTCCTAGGTATCTTATGCTTTTGGGTACAATTGTAAATGGGATTGACTCCTTAATTTCTCTTTCTTCAGTCTCATTGTTAGTGTATAGAAATGCCACTGATTTCTGGGCATTGATTTTGTATCCTGCCATGCTACCGAATTGCTGTATGAGTTCTAGCAATCTTGGGGTGGAGGCTTTTGGGTTTTCTATGTAGAGTATCATGTCATCAGCGAAGACGGAGAGTTTGACTTCTTCCTTGCCAATTTGAATGCCTTTTATTTCTTTTTGTTGTCTGACTGCTGAGGCTAGGACTTCCAGTACTATGTTAAATAGCAGTGGTGAGAGTGGACATCTCTGTCTTGTTCCTGATCTTAGGGGAAAGGCTCCCAGTGCTTCCCCATTGAGAATGATATTTGCTATGGGCTTTTCGTGGATGGCTTTTAAGATGTTGAGGAATGTTCCCTGTATCCCTACACTCCGAAGAGTTTTGATCAGGAATGGATGCTGTATTTTGTCAAATGCTTTCTCTGCATCTAATGACAGGATCATATGGTTCTTGGGATTTCTCTTGCTGATATGATGATCACATTGATTGTTTTACGAGTGTTGAACCAGCCTTGTGTCCCGGGAATAAATCCTACTTGGTCATGGTGAATAATTTTCTTAATGTACTTTTGGATCCTATTGTTTAGTATCTTGTTGAGAATTTTTGCATCCATGTTCATCAGGGATATTGGTCTATAATTCTCCTTTTTGGTGGGGTCTTTGTCTGGTTTTGGAATCAAGGTGATGCTGGCCTCATAGAACGAGTTTGGAAGTACTCCATCTCCTTCTATCTTTCTGAACAGCTTGAGTAGAATATGTATACTTTCTTCTTTAAACGTTTGATAGAATTCCCCTGGGAAGCCATCTGGCCATGGACTTTTGTGTTTGGGGAGGTTTTTGATGACTGCTTCAATTTCCTCCCTGGTTATTGGCCTGTTCAGATTTTCTATTTCTTCCTGATCCAGTTTTTGTAATTTGTGGCTTTCCAGAGCTGCATCCATTTCTTCTAGATTGCCTAATTTATTGGCATATAGCTGTTCATAATACATTTTTAAAATCGTTTGTATTTCCTTGGTGTTGGTAGTGATCTCTCCTTTCTCATTCATAATTTTATTAATTTGAGTCTTTTCTCTCTTCTTTTTAATAAGGCTGGCTAATGGGTTATCTATCTTATTAATTCTTTCAAAGAACCAACTCCTGGTTTTGTTGATCTGTTCCACAGTTCTTCTGGTCTCGATTTCGTTGAGTTCTGCTCGAATCTTTATTAACTCTCTTCTTCTGCTGGGTGTAGGATCTATTTGCTGTTTTTTTCTCTAGCTCCTTTAGTTGTAAGGTTAGCTTTTGTATTTGAGCTCTTTCCACTTTTTGGATGGATGCTTGTATTGCAATGTATTTCCCCCTCAGGACTGATTTTGCTGCATCCCAAAGATTTTGAACAGTTGTATCTTCATTCTCATTGGTTTCCATGAATCTTTTTAGTTCTTCCTTAATTTCCTGGTTGACCCTTTCATCTTTTAGCAAGATGATCCTTAACCTCCACGTGTTTGAGGTCCTTCCAAACTTCTTGTTGTGATTTAGTTTTAATTTCAAGGCATTATGGTCTGAGAATATGCAGGGGACGATCCCAATCTTTTGGTATCGGTTCAGACCCAATTTGTGACCCAGTATGTGGTCTATTCTGCAGAAAGTTCCATGTGCACTTGAGAAGAATGTGTATTCAGTTGAGTTTGGATGTAAAGTTCTGTAGATATCTGTGAAGTCCATCTGGTCCAGTGTATCATTTAAAGCTCTCGTTTCTTTGGAGATGTTGTGCTTAGAAAACCTATTGAGTGTAGAAAGCGCTAGATTGAAGTCACCAAGTATAAGTGTATTATGATCTAAGTATGTCTTAACTCTGGTTATTAATTGATTGATATATTTGGCAGCTCCCACATTTGGGGCATATATATTGATGATTTTTAAGTCCTCTTGTTGGATAGATCCTTTAAGTATGATATAGTGTCCCTCTTCATCTCTCAGTCCAGTCTTCGGTATAAATTTTAGTTTATCTGATATTGGGATGGCTACCCCTGCTTTCTTTTGAGGACCATTTGAATGGTACATGGTTCTCCAACCTTTTATTTTCAGGCTGTAGGTGTCCTTCTGTCTAAAATGAGTCTCTTGTAGACAGCAAATAGATAGGTCCTGCTTTTTTATCCATTCTGACACCCTGCGCCTTTTGATGGGGTCATTAAGCCCGTTCACGTTCAGAGTTACTATTGAAAGATATGAGTTTAGTGTCATCATGATACCTATTCAGTCCTTGTTTTTGTGGATTGTTCCATTGGACTTCTTCTTAAAGGGGAATTTTAAGAGTCCCCCTTAAAATTTCTTGCAGAGCTGGTTTGGTGGTCACATATTCTTTCAGTTCCTGCCTGTGTTGGAAGCTCTTTATCTCTCCTTCCATTCTGAATGAGAGCCTTTTTGGATAAAGTATTCTTGGCTGCATGTTTTTCTCATTTAGGACCCTGAATATATCCTGCCAGCCCTTTCTGGCCTGCCAGGTCTCTGTGGAGAGGTCGCTGTTAATCTGATATTCCTCCCCATATAATTTAGGGATCTCTTGTCTTGCTGCTTTAAGGATCTTCTCTTTATCTTTGGAATTTGCAAGTTTCACTATTAAATGTTGAGATCTGAATGATTTTTATTGATTTTAGGGGGGAGGATCTCTCTATTTCCTGGATCTGAATGCCTGTTTCCATTCCCAGATTAGGAAAGTTTTCAGCTAAGATTTGTTCAAATACATATTCTGGCCCTCTGGCCCTTTCATCGCCCTTGGGAACCCCAATTAAACATAGGTTTTTCTTCCTCATGCTGTCACTTATTTCCCTTAATCTATCCTCATGATCTTTTGTTTGTCTCTTTTTTCCTCAGTTTCCCTCTTTGCCATCAACTTGTCTTCTATGTCACTCACTCATTCTTCCACTTAGTTAACCCACGTCGTTAGGACTTCTAGTTCAATTGCATCTCATTCAATTGATTTTTAATTTCTGCCTGATGAGATCTAATTCTGCAGTCATGAAGTCTCTTGACTTCTAGTGCCACCAGTAGCTTTATAATAGTGCTTCTGAATTGGCTTTCTGACATTGAATTGTAATCCAAATTTTGCAATTCTGTGGGAAGGAGGACTGTTTCTGATTCTTTCTTTTGAGGTGAGGTTTTCCTTCTACTCATTTTGCTCAGTGCAGAGTGGCCAAAAACAAGTTGTATTAGGAAAAGGAGAAAAAGAGAGAAGAGAAAGAAGGAAAAAAAAAGAAAAAGAAAAAAGAAAAGAAAGTGAAAAAAGAGAAAAAAAATAGAAGAAAAGAAAAGGGGGGGGAACAAACAGAAATCAAAAAAACAAAAAATAAGGGGGAATATCCTCTGATTCTTTATGCTGTAAATCCTTCGACTTCACCTGGAACTTTCCTGTGCTGCTTGGTCAATAATTTGTTTTTCCCCTGTCCGTCTAGCTGATCTTCTGGGGGAGGGGCCTGTTGTGCTGATTTTCAGGTGTTAGCACTTGAGGGAGCTGCTCTGCCCCCTGCCTGGTGCAGGACTCAGTGGGGGTTGTTTACCCTGTGAGGCCCCAGGAGGAACAACCCCAGTGGCGGCAGCCAGCTCTGGAGCCCTGGAGTCAGCCCCCGCAGTAGCTCCAGAGCTCTCCGTCTGCAGGGCCTGGAGGCTCCGGGGCGGGGCCGCTGATCTGCTCAGCTTGGGGCAGGAATGTCCTTGCTGTCATGGGCCCTCCTGGCTTCTGCCTGTCCCGGGGGGAGCGCCGGATCTTCGGCTGTGTCCCCCCCGCCCAGTGCTCCGGGGCCTGTGCTGTTGGATTCGTGCTCCCAGGGCCCTGCAGCCCCCTCTGTGTGGAGCCGCCGCTGGATCCCTTCCCAGCTGCTGCCGGGTCCAGCGGGTCGCCCACTGCAGCCCTTTAGGGAGCTCGGCCACGGGGTGTGGTGCGCTCTCCCCAGGGCAGAGGTGTTTGTTAGTGTCCCCGGGAGCCTGAGGGCATCCCCGCCCTCCTGGGGTCCTGCTCTAACTCCCTGCGAGCCCCTTTCGGCCCGGGAAGGTTGGTGCAGCTCCTGCTTCTCCGGGACGGGGCTCTCCTGTCCTGGGGACACTCGCCCGGGCCTCAGCCCGGCTCCTTGCGGGGCCCCTCTCCCTTGGATGCCTTTTGTTTCTTTAATTCTTTTTTCCCCGTCTTCCTACCCTGATAGAAGCGTGAAGTCTTTTCAAATTTTTTTTTAAATTTGTTTTTTTTTTTATTTTTGATAGTCACACAGAGAGAGAGAGAGAGAGGGGCAGAGGGAGAAGCAGGCTCCATGCACCAGGAGCCTGACGTGGGATTCGATCCTGGGTGTCCAGGATCGCGCCCTGGGCCAAAGGCAGACGCTAAACCGCCGCGCCACCCAGGGATCCCTGAAGTCTTTTCACTGTAGCATTCCAGCTGTTCTCTTTTTAAATCTCAGGCCGAATTCGTAGATTTTCAGGATGATTTGAAGGTTATCTAGATAATTTGGTGGGGACAGGTGACTTGGGGACCCTACTCTTCAGCCATCTTGCCCCGCCCCCCCCATATTCACCTTTTTCAGTGAGACGTTTACTTTCATATGTTTTCTGGTAATTAATTAGTGCCATTTTTTTTTCCAGCTTAAAGAAGAACCTTTAACATTTCTTATTTATGGCCAATTTAGTGGAGATGAACTTCTCTAGCTTTTTGCTTATATGGAAAACTCTTTATTTCCCTTCAGTTCTAAATAACTGCTGGGTATTCTTGGTTGGAAGATTTTTTTCCCTTTCAGTAGTTTGAATATGTCATGCCCCTCTCTTAAGGCTTGCAAAGTTTCTGCTGAGAAGTCTGCTAATAGCCTTATGGAGTTTCCCTTGCACATAACAGGTTTTTGTCTTGCTGCTTTTAAGATTCTCTCTTCTCTTTTTAACTTTAACTTTTCTTTCATTTTTAATTACAATGTGTCTTTGTGTGGCTCTCTTGAGTTCATCTTATTTAGGACTTTCTGGGATTCCTGGATCTGGATGTCTGTTTCTTTCCCTTGGTTAGGGAAACTTTCAGCCATTATATTTCAAATAAGTTTTCTTCTTTCTCTCTTGATTATCCCCTGAGACCCCTATAATGTGAATGTTATTCTGCTTAGTGTTGCCCATAGGCCCTTAAGTTAGCCACACCTCTTACAGTTCTTTTCTTCTTTTTGCTGTTCTGTCTGAGTTCCATTGCTTTGTCTTCCAATTCACTGAACTATCTTCCAATTCTTCTACTTCATCCAGTAGGCTGTTGAAACCCTCTAGTGTATTTTTCAGGTCAGTTATTATATTCTTCACCTCTGAGACTTTTGTTTGGTACTGTTTTTTTTTTTTCTAGCTCTTTGTAGGAGTTCTCACTGGGTTCATCCATCTTCTCTTGAGTTCACTGGCTATCATTACGGCTATTATCTTGATTGCTTTATCAGCTAGATTACTTATCTCTGTACCATTATGGCCTTTTTCTGAGATTTTTGTCTTATTCTTTCATTTGGAATAAATTTCTCTGTTCTCTCTCTCTCTCTCTAGATTCCTTGTGTGTGTTTCTGTGTATTGGGTTAAATGGCTCTCTCTCTCAGGCTTGAAGAAGTGGATTTATATAGGTGATGAAACTTCTTGTTCAAACTTGCACTAGATCTTATCTCTTAATCCTTTGTGATTATCTAAACTACTTGATTGGTTCTTGATATGTCCCTGATATTGATGGTATGCCAAGACTTGTCTGTGTTCCAAAAAATGGATTTTGTTTAGCTCCTAATTTCAGGATGATTAGAAGCTAGACCTTCAGGAGGCAGCTTTTAAAGTACACAGATATATATTGTCCTGGTGCACCACGATTTTCAACCCTGCTGGTCTCCAGTCCAAGAGATCTGGAGGTTTCCCTGGACAACAGTTGCAAAGTAGAGACAAGAGTATAAGCTTATTTCTGGGAATCTCATCAAACATTAGCAAAGCTAAGAGGGTATGCAAGAATGATGTCTCCATGCTAACATTCATCAGAAGCACCTCCCTAGCCTGTACATGTATGGAAAACCTGAATCCTGTCCCTCAGGCTGAAATTCCTTGCTAAGAAAATAAGCCTCTTTCATAGGAAGACTGAGGTTGTGGGTCAATCTGCTTTCTGTGCAGTGCCCTGAAAGCAGTGGCCTTCCAAGAATCCTTTCCAATTGCTATATTACCATGTAACTCAGGTAGCCAGCCTCATGGCCACCAGATCCATGGGATCAAGGGGCAATCACGTACGGACATCATGTACCCAATGACTTTGGCTAGGTTATCTGGAGAATGTAGGTGGCAAGGGATGGTTGCTGGCTTCAAAAAGACAGCATGAAAATGTCTTGACTGCTCACTCTTACCATATCGAAATGCAATAGGAGTGTTTTATCTGTCCATGTGTCCCAGTCTCAGGCTGGAAGCATGAAACTGTCATGACCACTCATGCTTGCCAGCACCAACCAAGGAGCATAGGAGTTTCTCACACATCTGCAATTGACGTTAGCAAGGTAATGTCACAATTGTTCATGCTCACCTGCCCTAGCGAGGGAGTAGGAGAGCACTGCAATCACTTGTGCTCCTCAGCTTTAGCAAGGCAAAGTATTAGTGCCACTACTGCTTGCCCCTGGCTGCTTTAGCAAGATGAAAGGATGGTGACAAATTGGAGTTCACGTACTCCAGCAGGATAGGTGAGGAGTGCAAAAATGGCATCTACCAGCACCTCCAACTCCAGGGAGAATTTCAACTGTCCCCTGCCCCTCCAGGAGATTGGTAAATGAATCTTTCAGTTTAGTAAATGAATCCCTTTCACATATAGGTTAGGTAATTTTCAAATTGCTGTTTTTATGCTGGGTCTTGTGGTGAGTGAGACTGCATGAGAGCCCTTTAAAGGTGAATCTCAGTTTCTTATAGAACTTTGAGTCCTTTGAACATCAGCCCCATTGATTTTCTAAGCTGAGCACTCTGGGGACTTATCTCTCTGGTACAGGTCTTAGGGGTTGATATGGCTGATGTAGGGCACCACTGCCTCACTCCTCCAGAAGTACCAGAGTGGTAAATTCCCTCCTTATTTTGTGTTCACATGGAGAATGGTTTTTGATTTGGGGTTTTTTTGTTTGTTTGTTTTATGAGACTGTGTCTCTGCCTCTCCTACTCATCTTGTATGGTCTTTTTATACTTTGTTGTGGAGAAGTAGTTCCTCTAGTTTTCAGATATTTTTTAGAAGAAAACAATCCATTTGTAGCTGTAAATTTGGTGTGTCTGTAGGAGGAGATGAGTTCAGAATCTTCCTACACCGCCATTTTGCAGAAGTCTCTCACACTGAGTAGTTTTAAAATAGAAGTTATATATAGCCCTCAGGAAGAAAACTATAAGAAAATTTCCATTTTTTACTGTCTATAACTGACTTTGGTCTCGATGTATTAAAATGAAAACAAAGTATTTTTTTTATAAACCTATAACTTAAAACTTTTAGCATTTCCATGATACATACCTTCCCCCTGGTTCATAGGAAGACATCTAATTTGCTCAAAACCACATGTAGTTTTCTCATTTAATTTGAATGTTGAAAACATAAGTATAAAAGGTAGTATTGGAACTGGAAATATATTGATTTTTATTTTTTCTTTGACCTCTTTGACATTTATTTATCAGCCAAATTAAAGATAAAAATATCTATCTTCACATTTGAATTTGAAGATATTGTTTAAAATACACTAGTATTTGGCTATTGGCTATTAAATGATAAGCAACTAATAAAAAGTAGTAATCATTAAGTATGATACAAATGTAGAAGGATAATATTTTGAGGTGTTGACATGGCTTTTGCCTTTTCCCATTCACCTGGAGGCTTTATTTATTTATTTGTTCACAGCAAAAAGATAAGAAACATCCTTTTATTTCAAAAGCTAAAGCTTTTATGAAAATCCTAAATCTTAAATTATTTAGAAATTAAAATCTATGTTATAAGTAATTTAGAAAACTCAACAGAAATAATCTGGGGATGGAGGGGTGGGTACCTTCTGCTACCTTACTTCTACCACAACCCCTGGGACTGGACAGTTAGTCCAGGAAAGTTAAAGAGACAGAAACAAAACAAAAGTTTAAATGCAGATGATTCCCTAGAATGAACCTTATCTCCCATGTATAAATCCTGTAGTGAAGATGGGAGGTACTAATAGATTTCAGTTTTGGGAACTTTAGAGCAGATGAGAGGCTGAACCACCTTTTGCAGTGGAGATACAGAAAGAATCAAGAATCAAAGTCTTCCTCTTTCTAGCCTGATCCAAGACAATAAGAACTATCTGCATGGGCTCTCTATGCAGCCAGTTCTGAGATGACTTGGTAAAACCCCTGCATGTGTCCATTATGGATCAGTTGGCTACAAAACATTTGCTTCTATAGCTACACTGACAAATATGGCACCTCAATCTAATAAGCCTGGAAGGCTATTGGGGCAAGATGAAGTAATGTGTCAAAATGAACCAAGAGTATTTGTGAACTCACCATCAGTAAGCAGAAGTGAATGAGGACTTCACAGTACAAGCCATCATAAACTATCATATGTTAGGTATATCTTGCCTCCCAAGCCTCTGCACTGGTTTTAAGTCCCTTGAGAAACAATCTTATGAATTGAAGACCAATTTGCTAAATTTAGTACTTGGTACCTGGTAGAATAGAAGCTCAAAATTTAAATTAAGTTTAATAGTAGAAAAAAA
This sequence comes from Canis lupus familiaris, assembly GCF_011100685.1. Taxonomy (NCBI): domain Eukaryota; kingdom Metazoa; phylum Chordata; class Mammalia; order Carnivora; family Canidae; genus Canis; species Canis lupus. The sequence goes on along the minus strand of NC_049253.1, from coordinate 24,906,789 downwards.
AAATCACAATCTTCTTACAATGTATAGACTAAGAATTCCAGCATTAAACCAACAAAGATCACTACTCTTCACTGAATGTATACAAGGTGGCAAGGATTACATTAGATGACTTACATAGATTATTTCAATTTTACTAGCAGGAAAGTATATTCTACAAATATTTCTTCTTGAGCAAATGTTTTTAATGACATATTTATTTCATTCTGGATGATAAAAGTTGGCATTGGTATTCCCTCTTACAGTTGCTTAACACTATACACCTTAGATAAATATTGAATCCTTCTTATACTTGCTAGTTTTATATCTAGCAATTTGAGGTGCCATTCAAACCATAATTAGCTTAATAGTAATGTCTCCTGTCTTTTAAAGCCACTTCCCATTAGCAAGACCTTTATGATTTCCCAACACAATTGGTAACAATTTTATTTCTATCAAACTAAAGACAATTAGAGGTATTCACTATAAAATGAGTACTAATGTGAAAGGCTTTGTCTTGTCTTGGGGCTATCCTTAGCCTTCAAAAAAAATTAATTGGCCCCAATGGCTTAAATGAATTTTAAATTTTTGAAGAGGGAATTAGACAAGGGAGGACGGATGTTAAAATTATCATTCCTTCTTCTCCTAAGGCATCCCCTTAAAAGCTACTCAGAATGGGAAATGCGAGCTTGAGGTCTTGCCCAGGAAGAACTAACAGGAACCAGACCACATTTAGCTGTGACCTTTACAATATATTTCTAAAAAGTGAATTCAGCCTCCAGATTTGCCAAAAGGCATAAATAAGCTTTACAGTTTTGACCTTAGCTAACTGAGGAGCAACCAGATAAACTGACATCCAAGACAATTTGTTTTTATTTTTAAAACATTTCTTTCATAGTTGTTAAATCTAACAATCGAATGAGTGAGAATAGGGATGGGGCAGCAGAAAGGCTGGCTGAATAGGTGAAGAGTGGTTTATTTTCTCTCAATAAACTGATAAAACTACTATAGAAAAATTACATATGGAGAAAAGGAGATCAATTGTTTCTATTAATCTCACCATTGTGTACATTTTTTGTCTCTGAGTATGCATATGTGCGTGCATATGTTTAAATCATTGCATTAAAGCTAGGATTACAAAAAAAAAATGTTCAACCCCTCTGATATGAAAACAATCCCTGGGTATTTTTCTTGACCCTGCAAAAGTAAAAAAAGCATGAAATAGTTTGCCAAGAGGAACAGATGTTTCTGTTGTATATTTCTTACTCCCTGGGCATGTTTGAGAATTCTAAATATAAACGTTCAAACAGACAGGGTGCAAACACACAGGAAGTTTGGGGGAGTGTGAGAATTCGTTTAGGCGATTCAATCTGATTCACAACTTTGCACATGAATCAACAATCAGGAAAATTGGGGAAAAGATCATTTAGACATATTAACATGTGTATGACATAAATCTTAAAATGACAGCAAATGTAGAAAGGTAGCCAATCTCATGATTAATTTACACTACATAAAGAATAAATAGAAACAAGTTTCAAAGACATACACATATTAATTGTGCATGATCTTCTCAATGCTTTTATATGACAGATTGAATGCGGTCACATAGGTAAATCCCCAAATTTCACTCACATTTAGTACATTTTTATATATTAAATTAAACAACAAAAATCTCTCAGTAGAAATGTCAGTAGGGTCAGAATGAATATTCTAATTAACCAACACATTACCTGGTACACAGTCATCTAATATAGGATAGTAATCTAAATTTGCTAATCCAGATGCTATAACCAAATTAAGCTCTGAACCTCTAGTGGATAGGAACTACAGTTTTATTTTCCACATTTAGGAACTCCCTGACATATAGAATGAACAATAAACACTCTCCTTCACAATGGTAATATAGTTTATTATCATGAAATAAAGTTTCTGGGTGATGTCATCAGGATAATGACATGGGTTGTTCATGTCTTCAATCCCCCTCATAAGAAGACCAACTATCAACTATGCATAGACAAGATACCAGTAGGAAAATCCCAAAACCCAGGGAGGTTGAAATACCTCTCTGCCACAGAGACCAAGAAAGACCACACTGAAAGGGTAAGTAAGTGGCTAGACTCTGATCACTTTGCCCTACCCCAAATAGGCACTGTACTGCAATAGCAGCATAAGAGGGCTGCCCTGAACCCATGATTTCTCCAGTGAAAAACAGAAAGCCTAAGGTTGACATCTAGTTTCCCCCAACAGAATGGTTCCCTGGAGACAAATTGTGGTCTCACCTGACAGGGATGATTCTGCAGGGCTTGACCACTGGGAATCAGAAAGAAAAGAGAAGAATACGGCTTACAGTAACCCAGTAACCAGTGTTCAAATCTAAGACTGTATTCCTCCTTGGAGTGATCCTTGAGCAGAGAGATCCCAACAAGCATCTCCGCTCATCTGAAGAGCAGATCTGGTCTATGAGTTAAGCCAGGGAGTTTGGTTGGCAGTTCTACTTGGTTCCAGGTACCATCAAACAAGTCTTAACAGATCTGGAGACTGTTTTACCTTTCACTCAGGCACAGAAACAAGTTTGAAGCCCTGCTCAACTCTGAGTATAGCCTCCAGTCCCACCCAAGTAAGAAGCCTCACCAGAGAATTCAGGCAGCTGCAAAGTCCATTCTACAGCTGTTCCTGGGTGGGAGCCAAGCCAGCAATACTGCCCAATTGTTAAGTGTTCTCTGGATCCCAAATAATGAGGGAGCTTGAACTTTAGTCCTGAACAACTTTAGTATCCAAAGGTTGATACTGCCCAGCTATGAAGTCAAGCCTACAGCTTTGCCTGATTGCTGAACCCAGCCTATGTCAGGAAACCCAGACAGTGACTCCACTTTATCATGGAGCATAGCTTGAGGTCCCACCTGAAAAGGAAGCCCAGCTGACACCACCAGACCCAAGATCACAGTCTATCTAGCACCATCCAGCTGCAGGATATAGTGGGAGGTTCCTCCCAACCAAAATGCCCAGCCAGCAACCTTACCAAAAGTGGAAAAAAGCATGAGGAGGCCCATCCTGCAGCCCTGCCCAACATTGGAACACAGTCTAAATCTCCACCTGATCACTGAGCATATCCTGAGGCCTTGTCCAACAATGAAGCCCTGCCTATAAACTCACCTAAGCACAGAGTTCCATCTGGTTAAAGAGAATACCCTGAGATCCTACCTAACTCAGACCAGTCTTAGAGGCCAACTCATAGCTATGCCTAATAGTGGAATCATTTAAGTGGCATTACCCTTCAAGGGAACACAGCCTGAGATCTTGTCTGGCCAGAGGTGGCTATAGAGCCTAGCTAGTGGTCCCATCTGACCAAGAAATACAGCAAGTGGCCTAGCCTGACCAAGAAGACCACATGGCAGCCCCGCTTAAATGTAGAGCCTAGCTAGCTGGCTTACCCAAATGTAGTACCCAGCCAGTGGCAGCCCCTTCACCTAACCTCAGAGCACAGGTAACAACTGATTTGCCAAATACTTCTCCTTCCCCTGCACACATAACTGGCTTAAAGCAGGAACAAAGGTCATCTTCACAAAAGACAGACAAGATTATATCTCCAGTTATGACCTAAGAGTGTGCTCATTCTCCTGTTCTTGTTCTTTCTGAACATTCTACAGAATATCACATTAGTCCACAATGTTGATGATGCCATTTTAATTGGACCCTAGAGGCAAAAACTAGCAAATGTTCTGGATTACTTGTTAAGCCCATATGGGCATTAAGGAATGGGAAATAAACCCTTATTTAGAGGCCTGTCCAGTAAGAGAAAATTTTAGGGGTTTAGTATTCTGGGGCTTACTAGGACATACCATCCAATAAAAAGAATAAAATTTTGCACTCTGACCATCTACCTCATAAAAGAAGCATAACACTTGATAGTTACCTTCAAGAGTTAGCATATTCCATACTTTGGAATACTTTTGCAAACCACTTACCAGATGATTCTAATATATTCGTTTTAATTTGGTCCTAAAGGGGGAAAACAAAGGCATTGTATAGCAAGTCCAGGCTATGAATATGCAGGATTGACACCAGGACAACAGGACATGCAGATCACATGATACTAGGGGTATAAAGTGTTTGCTTGAGTAAAACAAGTCACAATGCCGGTAGAACATCTGGAAAGATTTATTGTGAATGTTGCAAGTCAGAGCACAGACTCCTATGGTTCTGGAGAAAGGATTTATGCTGTTTGCCAGAAAGGACTATAAACCTTTCAAAAAGCCACTCCTAAGGGGAGAAAGCTGGAATGACTTTTGCTGTAATCCATTTGAATCAGAGATATCAGAAGGAACTCAAGTTTAGCTTAATATGGGCAGAAATACATATAGAAATACCTACAGACATGTGTTCATACTCTGATTGGGACATATACATATATACACTTGTTCAGTCAGCCAAGAGAATATAGAACCGACAACACATTAGTGCAACTGACACACCTAGTGTATAGATCTTCTTTTTTTTTTTTTTAACACAATTTTCCAATAAAAGAACCTTGGGCTCCTTGGAGAAAGGGTTGATCCTTGGGCTGGAAGAATTAAATACACAATATACTGGAGTATCTTATTGTATCTGAATAAAATAAAATCTGGGTGCGGAAACCCACGATGATGGGAGTATGTAAAGAGACAGGAGCAACGGAAAGAGCTACTAATAGCCAAGTCTGTCATGATGATTTTTTTTTCAAGATTTTATTCATTTATTCATGAGAGACACAGAGAGGGAGAGACACAGGCAGAGGGGGAAGCAGGCTTCCTGCAAGGAGCCCAGTGTGGGATTCGATCCTTTATCCTGGGATTATACCCTGAGCTGAAGGCAGATGCTCAACTGCTGAGCCACCCAGGCATCCCTGTCATGATGAATTTGAGATAAAGTAATTATAACCCAAAGTTGTATTACATATACATGAGTCTGTGCTGATACAAAGCCATGATTGAGGGGCAGCCCCGGTGGCTCAACAGTTTAGTGCCGCCGTCAGCCCAGGGCCTGATCCTGGAGACCCCGGATCAAGTCCTACATCAGGCTCCTGGCATGGAGCCTGCTTCTCCCTCTGCCTGTGTCTCTGCCTCTCTCTCTGCCTCTCTCTCTCTCTCTCTCTCTCTCTGGGTCTCTCATGAATAAATAAATAAATCTTTAAAAAAAAGCCATGATTGAATAAATAAATAAGGGAGAAGTGGCAAATCTCCCATACAAAAGAATTCAAATAATTTATGTTGATATTTTCCTTCCAAGAGATGAGGTACATCTCCCTACTCCTTACATAAGGAAAGTGCATAGTGTTTTCGTTCCAAAGAATAAAGGATGAAGGAGGGATAACGTGTAAGTTTATAGTAGAGAAACCTGACAAATACTACCTTAGCCAAGTTATCAAGGTTAACATCAACAGAAATAAGTCATATTAATAACATATTTCTTTGATGTGACGTGATGTTCTTTCCTAAAACATAAGTTCTATCTAATCATAAGAAAAATATGTAGAAAATCCCTCTTGAGAGACATTTTATAAAATCCCTGACCAGTAATCCTCAAAACTGTCAAAACCATCAAAAACAAGGAAATCTGAGAAACCACCATGGCCAATATAAGTTTTAGGAAACTTGACAATCAAATGTCAGCTTAATGACAATTAAATTGACAAAAATAATATATCAATACTGTTTCACTAATTATAACAAATCTACAATATTAATGTAAGATTTTAACAATAAGGAAAACTAGATAAAGGGTATATGAGAATTCCCTGAATTATCTTCTCAATTTTTCTGTAAATGTAAAACTTCCCTAAAATAAAGTTTATTTTTTAAAAACAGCAGTGTCTTAAATTCTACTGAGCCCAAGCTGAGATTGAGCATCTGACTATACAATAAACAAGTGTGTAAACAAAATTATTCATCAAGATTCATGTACTGTTGGACCCAACAAGGCATGAGATCAGATGATCCCAGCAGAAATCACCATAAAATGTAAGTAGAGCATTTGCAATTCATGCAAACAACTACAGAGGACATGTGCAAGCTGCCCGAACAAGTGGACAAGACCTCTCTCGATCTTGCACCGACACTTCTCTCTCAGTTCACATATATAAACATATATGGGTTTCCTATGACTTGATTATTATAGAGGAAATGCTGATTGGGTCTGGCAATCATAAAAACGGACTGTGTCTTTTTACAGCTTAACTAAGTAGTGGCTCTAAAAGACAATAGTGGGAAGAAATTCACCTAATGGGAAGAGTTTAGGGCAGTGCATCTTAAGATATACATCTCTGAAAAGAGATGTGGCCTTATTTAAAGATATACACAGACTCACAGAATAAAATGGCTTAGCTGACTGGTCAGTTGACAGAAAGAGAATGTTTGTATTGCATATTAATACCCATCAAAGAGCACTCACTGCAAAAGAGACACTAAAAAAATAAATTAAAAAACACAGTGGACAGAATTACTTTGGTCAGTAGCTGTAATCCATCTTCTATCCTTATCTATCCTGATGATTATAAAAATGTAATCATAAACTGAGAACTTTTGATGCAAAGATGGAGGCTACCTTACACTTCTAACAGCTACTGCTGTTACTAAGTATCAAAACCACACATACAACCAGAAACTTCCTTGAGGAGACCACCATCTATTTCACGGCAGTTCAATTTCCTTGAATCTCCTTGACCATGGAAAGGGAAATTATCCCAACTGGGACTGACATCTATTTCAGGTATGGATTTTCTTTTCTTATGCACAGTGCCTTACTAGACACTACTATCAGAGGTCTCAGACCAAGGGACTCACCTTATTGCACAGAGAATTCAGTGTATGACCAGGAAATCCACTGGTCCCACCTCATACTACTGGACAACATCCCTAAGCTACCAGCCTGATATAGCAGAGAAAGTCTTTCAGAAGTACTGCATGTGGTTTGGAGGTAACAGCCAGTGAGCACTTCCAGAAAATACACAATTGAAGTCAATGGCTATTGTGTGGCATTCCATCATTAATAAGTAAACCTTCATGGGATAAAGGATGTAGGGATAAATTTAGGACTGATACTCTTCACCATCATTTCTACTGAACCATTTAGGAAATCTGTGTGTCTCATCACTAGAACTCTAAATCCCAAGTGAAGTTCTTCCTAGAGAAAGGAATGCTTCCACCAGAGGACACAATTAGTGTCTCAGTAAACTTAAAGCTATAGCTGCTGACTAGACAATTTGGATTCTATGCATCAGTTGACTAGCAGGCAAAGAAAGGTGAATTTTTTTGGCAGATTATAATTGATTTTGATCCTTATGAAGAGATAGGGCTATTCTGTTACAAAACAGGGACATAACAGAGAGCATGACACTTATATTATATGCCATGGTATTTTGTGTTGTTTTTTTTTTTCCATTCCAAGTTTTAAATTAAAATGGGCCAGTACAGACAACACATGGTCATAAGGGGATGGTAGTAGGGCCTCAAATTTTTCAGAGAAGAGGATCTAAATCTCATACTAGGAAAGTCATTTAGACAAGCAAACTGCTTGTCTAAAGTGTGGGCAAAAATTAAAAAGAGAAAGTAAAAAAGGGAGATAATGAGGGTCAGTTAATAGCATGGGACCAACCATGATTAGCAAGAACTGTAATTCACACTACTAACTTCCTCTAGTATTTTCTTTTTCCAAAAATTGTGACCAACCCAAAACCTAAGGAAGTATACCTGAATGGAATGAATCTAATTTGACAAGCAGAGCTCATAGATGCAAATAGGTGACTGTAGTGGACGTCGCTGATAACGCATGAAGATCTCCTTTGCTAATCTATGTACACATAATCTGGCTACAATAAATATTGGATGCTAAAACTTGTAGCTGCCCCTTTCCCTAAATGATAGCCACTGGCCAAATGGGAGTTCTTTTTATATAAAATATTATTCCTACACACCAGGGGAAACCTGCAGTAATTGAATGATAAGCCAGTACAAAAGGCTGCCTTTGTTGCTTCAAATGAACCAATTCTATGGCACAATTTATGCTCGCGTTTCCCAAGAGATCTAGATGAAGCAAAAGCCTGAAACCACTTCTTTACTAGCCACGCTCTCTGTACTATTCTCTTTCCTTCCGAACTTTCTCCTGAGACCACTCTTTCAGTAAGTTGTGTACTTGAAACAGGTCTCAGGTCTGCTTCTAGATAACTCAGTCAAAATCAAACAATTCATAAATAAACAAACAGTAAATTTATTCAGGTAAAAGTTTAGATCATTTCACACAGAAACCCTATTGTCAGTTTGTTTGATTTTCTTTTTCAGTTGCTTTCTAAAATAATAGACACTGACCGACAATTTAGAATACCCATTCAACGGAAATTTGTCATAGTGCTGGACATATATCTCGTTTAATACTCAAATAACCCTATGAAACAAAAGCACTGTTATGATGTTCCTTTTATAGGTGGGGAAACTGAATTTTATAAAAGTTTTAAAAATCTCCCTTCGCGTTCTAACATAACAAGAGAAGGAAGCAGTATCTAAGCTCAAATTTTAGCTCAAAGTGCAAGGTGTATATGGAGTCTAGTCTGAAAAACAATAAATCCATTTATTTCTATAGATGAATGGATTACTTTTTTCAGCTTATTCTCAAATAAAATGTGCAAAACACAATTCATGATGCAGACAAAATAGTTTTAGGTTATATACTTGAAACAGGCTTGTCGAACACGGACCTGTACATGGTCAACCCTTCTGGACACTAAAATCGCTCAATAAGATCTCTGAATTTCTGAAGAGAACAGATTGAAAATGATTATTGTATACCATATCTATTTAACAAAAATGGCCCATTGTTTACCCAAAACTTGTTCACTCTCATCCTTTTTTCCCTGATAATAGATGTACTTCTGGGGAATTAGTCATAATCTGCCTTAACTAGAAATATAATCTCATCCTCATTTACCAATGATTTTTCAAAGGTGGGCTTATAAACCGATATTGATTAATGAGATCTTTAGGAAAGTTTTCTACAGATGATTGTGTATGCCAAATAAAAACACAAAGCTTTATAAAGAGCCCTTTTGTCTTCTTCTCCCAATTCTCTTGCCTAAAACATACATACAATGCCAAAAAGTGCAGCAGGCATCCTACAACTCTGAGGTAGTAAAATCAAAATGCTAAACATGTGTGGAACAGAAATTTAGAAAGAATATGAGGTCCTGATGATGTATTTAAATCAGCCTAAAAGCACCGAATGCCTCCTTCTAGACTTCTTGCTATTTGAGTAATACAAGGCCCTATATCTTTAAACCACTATTTTTTGGTTCAGTGTGTTATTATTTGTATGCATCCATTCCTACCTGATAAAGCATATATTTCCAAATATACAAACTTAGACTATCAAATAGATCACATATTTTATTCTGTGTTTTACAGTGTAATACCTGCAAGCTCCTCCTGATTCAAACAATAAAAATCCTAGCTTTCTATTGTGTTATCATCTTTAGGTTTTCCCAGGGATTCCCAGGATTGCTTAATTTGTCTCATCTGCTGCAGCACACCAAATGCTTTAGAAAATTGTGTAAATTAATAACCAAGAGACAAGTAGATGGAAGCATCAAACAAGCAATAAACAAAATGATAACCCAAACTGCCAAAAACAAAAGAAATGGTGCTCAACCTCTTCTTTCCTGAATTTGGTAATTTTGATTTCTCTAATATGTGATTGATCAATCTTGCAAAATGTTTATATATAAATAAAATTTAGCAATTTTATTATCAATTTAAAGACTTAACTTTTAGGCTTACCTATCTTCTCTCTTTTAGTTTTTCCAAATTATGTTTCTTTTATTATTATTTTTTTTGAGTTTGTACTTTTAACTAACGTCCCCAAATCCCCCCCTCCAAACAACCAATTTTCTATTCTGTTTCTATGAGTTCGATTCATTTGAGGCAGGGGAAGGATTCCACATATAAATGATACCATGCAGCATTTAGATATCTCTGTCTTACTTATTTCACTTTTCACTTTGCATAATGCCTTCAAGGTCCATCCATTTGTTGCAAATGGAAGGATTTCCTCTATCATGGCAAAATAACATTCCATTGTGTATATATACTACATCTTCTTTTTCTATTTATCCATTAATGGACACTTAGCTTGTTTCCATATCTTGTCTATTGTGAGCTAATACTGCACTAAATGTAGGAAGGCAGGTATCTCTTTGTATACTGCTTTCTTTCTTTTTTTTAAGATTTTATTTATTCATGACAGAGCGAGAGAGAGAGAGAGAGAGAGAGAGAGAGAGGAGAGGCAGAGTCACAGGCAGAGGGAGAAGCAGGCTCCATGCAGGGAACCCGAAGTGGGACTCGATCCCAGGTCTCCAGGATCACACCCCAGGCTGAAGGCGGCACGAAACCACTGGGCCACCAGGGCTACCCAGTGTATACTGCTTTCATTTCTTTTGGATATATACTCAGAAGAGGGATTGCTGGATTGCATGGTAGTTCTATTTTTAAGTTTTTGAGGAACCTCTATATTGTTTTCCTTAGTGATTGTACCAGTTTATGTTCCCAACAACAGTGCACAAGTGTCCCCTTTTATCCACATCCTTGACAACACTTACAATCTCTTATCTTTTTGACAATATCCATTCTGACAGCTGTGAGATGATATCTCATTGTGGTTTTGATCTGCATTTTCTTGATGATTGTGATAGTCACCTTTTCATGTGCCAGGTGGCCATTTGTATGACTACTTCAGAAAAATGTCTATTCAGATCTTCTCATTTTTTTTATTTGTTGTTTTGCTATTGGGTTGTTTTAGTTCCTTGTATATTTTTGATGATAACTCTTTACCAGATATATGGTTTGCAAATGTTTTCTCTCATTATGTAGATTGCTTTTTCATTTTGTTCATGATTTACTTTGCTGTGCAAAAGCTTTTTAGTTTGATGTGCCACCTGTTTATTTTTGCTTTTGTTGCTTGTAATTTTGGTGTCAAATCCAAAAATTCACTGCTATGATCAATGCCAAGCTTACCCTCTTATGTTTTCTTCTAGGATTTTTATCGTTTCAGGTCTTATATTTAAGTCTTAAAATGCATTTTGAGTTGATTTCTATATATGGTGTAAAATAGTGGTCCAATTTTGCCAAAACCATTTACTGAAGATGCTGTCCTTTCCCTATTATATATCTTGGTTCCTTTGTCATAAATTAATTGCCATATATGTTTGGGTTTATCTCTGGGATCTATATTCTGTTCCATTGATCTGTGTCTGTTTTTTTTTTCCCTGTGTCTGTTTTTATACCAGTACCATACTGTTTTGATTACTATGGTTTTGTAATACAGTTTGAAATTGGGAAGCATGATGCTTGCACCTTTTTGTTCTTTCTTGAAATTGCTTTGGCTATTTGGGGTTGTCATGGTTCCACATAAATTTTAGAATTGTTGTTTTTTTTTTTTTTCTGTTACTGTTAAATACTCCATTGGAGTTTTAAAAGGGACTACATTGAGTTTGTAGATTGCTTAGGATATTATGAACATTTTATGAATAGTAATTCTTCTAATCTATGAGCACAGAATATCATTTCATTTATTTGAGTCTTCTTCAACTTTTTCCATCAATGTCTTATTAATATGCTTATTTCTTTACTCCACTCATGTTCATTTAAGTTTCTTTCTATTGCTTCTAAAGTTAGGAATTCACATTATTCATCTTAAACCCTTATTTTCTAATATAAACATTAAAAATAAAAATTTTAATGAAACACTGATTTATTTCCATTCTATGAATTTTTATATGTTGTATTTTCATTATCATTCCACTCTAAATATTTTATACTTTCATTATTGAGGTCTTCTTTGACCCATAATTTGCAAATGCTTTACTTTCTAAATATTTAGTAATTTTATCTTTTTTTTTACCATTTATATAACATATCATTTTTCTAGATAGTATTAAAGATTTTCTTCTTACTTTTGGTATCCAATAGTTTGCAATGTGTTTAGGTATGGTTTATTTGTATCCATTCTACTTCAGCCTGTGAGTTCATATTTGTCATCATATTTGGGACATTTTTGTCAGTATTTATTTTATTTTTAAAAGATTTATTCTCATTTGTCAAGCTCTCTCCTTTAACTTCTGAAACCAGAAAGACTTGCCAAGAATAGATATATCTCAAGCTATACAAATTAAAAATGTATATAAAATTGTATATAAACACAAATCTCAACCAGCTTTTCCTTTTAATAATTGGTTGTCTAATTTTGTTTTTTTTTTTATAATTTTGGTGACTCTCTAGTACTTTCAAATACTTTTTAATTTTGCATCCAGAAATTATAATTAACATCTCTGAGAGGGTTAGTCCAATATAGCCTAGAAACATAAACTAGTTACTTCAAAAGTATTGCGAAATAAAGACATTACTAGACTAATGAAAGGTGAGAGAATATGATACCAGTAGATCTCCATTAAAAGTAATTCTAGAGGCACCTAGGTGACTCCATCAGTTAAGCATCGACTCTTGATTTCAGCTAAGGTCATGATCTGAGGGTTGTGAGATTGAGCCCCATGTAGCCTCCACACTGGGTGTGGATCCTACTTAAGATTCTCACTCTTCCTCCCTCTGCACCCCCACCAGCCCTCTCTCTGTCTAAAAATAATAAATAAATAAATAAATTAATTAATTAATTAAATGCAATATTGAAGTGTATTCTCAGAAAGGAAGAAAACTACCAGAGACAGAAAATACAGAAATGTTGGAACGAATGAAGAACTGTAAAAAGGAGAAATATCAATATGTAAAAATTAAATAATAGTGTAAAACAAATAACAAGTTCTAGAGATCATAAAATATGTGTAAAATTAAAATGTATATATAGCAATAACACAACAGAGAAGATGAAACTAAACGAGTTAGTATTCCAAAGTCCTAAAGCTGTATAGAGTATCTTAAAAAATCTAACTGGTAAGCATATTTAGAAGTACTAATAAATCAACAATGCATGTAGTGATACTTAACACAACTAATAAAGCAAAATTTAAAGGATTTATATCTAACAGGCTAATGGAGAAAAATTAAAAGAATTTTTAAGTTATTTTATTTATCCAAAAGAAACAAAAATGAGTAAATTAACATACACTCAGTGGGACTATAGAAATCAATCAGTATTATGCTAAATAAAACCCAACTCTAACAATAATTATTTTGAGTGTCAGTGAATCAAATATTTAAGATGTGTCACTTCAAACTCCTGAAAAATGCAAAAGACAACAAAGAAATAGCCAATCATATGCTGTTTATGATTCCTCTTCCATTTAAGACACAGAAGCTTTAGAGTAGAGTGACAAGAAGATAAACAATCATATACTGTTTTAAAATCTGACTTTTTCTATATTAGAATCTGGAAAAAGTAGACATTAAGGCAAAAAAATATTACTGAAAAAGAAGAGGAAGATTTCAAAATCTTAAAGGTTTTAAGCCACCAGAAAATTACAACACTCAATGAGCATGCACCCAAATAAAATGGCTTCAAGCAATATGCAGGACAACAGAACTAAAAGGAAAAATTAACAGAAAAATTAACAGATTCAGGGATGACTAGGTAGCTCAGCGGTTAAGCATCTGCCTTTGGCTCAGGGTGTGATCCCAGGTTCCGGGATCGAGTCCCACATTGGGCTCCCTGCATGGAGCCTGCTTCTCTCTCTCCCTATGTCTCTGCATCTCTCTCTGTGTGTCTCTCATGAATAAATAAATAAAATCTTTTTTAAAGAAAAGAAAGAAAATAAAAATTAACAGATTCATAATCAGAATGGTATATCTAGCAAATTCCTTTCAGTAACTGACAGAAAAAGCAGACCACAAATATAATATAGAAATTCTGCTCAAAATTAATCAACCTAATTTAACTGACCTATATAGAACAATATAACTAATAATAATAGAATAAATATTATCTTCAAGTGCCTTTGGAGCACTCACCCAAATAGACTGAAAATTAGGCTCTAAGTCATATCTCAAAACATTTTCAGGGAATGAAATTATATGAAATGTATAATATAGACATAGTGAAATTAAGCTAGACATCAAGAATAACAACAAAATAGTTAATTATGAAATTATCAGATATTTAGAAATTAAACTTTATAAGTTAAAATGGAAATGAAAAAGATATTTCAATTGTGTAATAATAGAAATTCAACATATCAAAATGTCATGTAGTTGTGATTAGAAAGAAATCAATAGCCTTGAGTGCTTATATTAGGAAGAAGAAAGCCTAAAAATCAATGAGCTCATTAACCATCTTATAAGTTAGAAAAATAAATACAATTAAATCCAAAGAAAGTGGAAAGATGAAAATTATAACATTATAAATTAACAAATTAGAAAACAAACTATTTTAAAAGTTGATAAATCCATGTTGGAAGATAGTTATTTATGAGTCTCTTGTGGCTTATTTAGTTGGTTATCTCAAGAAATACAAGTGAGGAAGTTGGGAGAGTGAGACAGAGAAAGAATAAAGACAAAAGTAAGAATGTATAATTGGGGTGGAGGTTGTTTTGTAACAATAGAGGCTTTCTTTTGCTGCTAACTCCTAAGAAACATATAAAACATTGGTAAATATTGCACACTTTAAATACAGAACTCCAGATTATTTATAAAACAGTTCTTAATATCCATTTGTTAAGGAATGTTCCCAGTGCCCTAACTAGTCTTTACCTTTGAAGTGTATTTATGTGGAGATGGAGTTCCTAGAGCATTAGGTTAGGTTCTGGGGCAGAATTTGGAAAGATTCCCAGTGTGTGCTCATAATGAGATGCTGGCACACATTTGACCCAGGCAGCGGGACAATGTGCACTGGGTTTATACTTATTGCAAAGTATTCTCTTGCTCTAGGCCTCACTCAAAACTAAGTATTCCGAGTCACCCAATTAATGAGTAGCAGCAGTATTTCAAGTATGTTACATGCTGCCTCACAAATTAGAAGAAGCACCCATGCCTCAGTTCATCTTTCTAAGTGGTATAAAATAAAAGTCCTTCACCAAAGGGATCTAACCTCTACTTCCACCCATATGCTCAGTGTTTGAGAAGTAGCTCAGATCTGAAACTGAGTGAGTAGTAATAATTTTCATTTGGAGAGCTAACCTCAGTCTTTCTCACTAGCTATCTTTTTTTAAGTTGCAAATGTCAATACCTTATTCAGCAGCCTTACTACCAAAAAAAGAGCATGATCTATTAACCATCAACACAGATCCCTGTGGGATAAGTACCTAGAGGTCACTCTGGCAAAGCTCTCAGCTCATTCGATTACATTTTTTCATAGAAAAACTTTGAGAAATAATGTAAGAACATGCCTCTCAGCAAGAGCAGAAGAGCTGGGTTTTTCATCCAGTCCTTTAATCATGTCATATGTATACTCTCAAGGAGTGTTAATTATCCTGATATTTCAAACTGTTATTTGTGCAAAGTAACTTCCAAGTCTTCAGTAAAAACAAACAAACCAACCAACAAAAACTTTTAAGCAAAGAGTTGTAAGTACTATCAGAAATGGTATGGAGCTCATTGACAGGATATACATGTGGCACCAGTATTTGCTCCACTGCATCCCCTACCTTAACTCCCTAAAGTATGGAGATATAACTTGAGTTATAAAGCTATAGACAAAAGTCATCTTCCCCTTTAAACATTTATTTAGATTCCAAAGTGTAAAGACCCCGGAATCCTTCTCATTCTATTTCCGAAGAGACCTTTAGAAGAAGAGGAGGGATGGATGCTTCTTTCATTTCTATAAATGCCAAATTTATTTTTTGTGATCCTCACCTATAGTAGAACCTGTTACATACAAGATGATATACGCTTCTTCTCACATCACCACAAAGATAAGTACTAGGGCAAAGAAAAGTCTCAGTAGTTATTACTGAATATAATAACAATCTAAACTGTTCTAGAATCTTCACGTTGGCACTCAGGATACTCTTAATGAATAGAAACATTAAAGACTTAAACTCCCTTTTCCTGCCTGTTTGTCTACTGTCAAAAGAATCCAAAATGACAAAGCAGCAGCCATAATCCTAAAGGATTAGTAGATTCTTATCGTGTTCTCTAATAGAAGCATACTTCCCCTTCCTCCTTGCCGCAAAGCCACCAACCACTCCTCACACTATAGGAGTTAATTTCTTTATTCCACCAGTTGCTAAAAGTTTTGCACATAAAAATAAATTCCCAAATGGGTCATGGTAATTTGTGATTAGAGGAGCAAATCTTATTTCTATACAATAGTTCCCAGACCAGTGCATCCAAGTTATCAGCAATATAGTGCACAAAATGGCCATTGGTTCAAATTATATATTTTATCTAGAAATATAGCAGCCTGAATTCACAAAATGTCATATTCAATTTTGAGCATTAGGTAAGCATTAACATGACATTACTATGTGTTCCCATTCAGATCATAGGCATGATTTTTAGCACTTTTTCTTCTAGCCATAGGATATGAAAGTCTGTATAATTCTCCCTTGGAATCCTTCTACATTTCACCATTTTCCATGAGTATATAGCTGAAATATGCCTGTCATTTTCTTCTTTCACTACATTTCTTCTTTTATTGTACTGAATAGAAATATCCAAATGTACATTAGTTTTAATTGCCAAGGCCATCATATCTCTCCTAGAATATCATAAACCAGTGTTTCCTGGAGTAGTCTGAAGAATCTAAGGGCAATCGCAACCCCTTAACATAAACTGGTTTAGAAATGAGGCCTAAGCCAATTAGAAGATATCCTAGCCATGGAAATAGATATGTGAATAGTCTGAGATTTCTGGGAAGGGCTCACACTCTCAGGCTTCCTGCATGGAGCCTGCTTCTCCCTCTGCCTGTGTCTCTGCCTCTCTCTGTGTGTGTCTCTCATGAATAAATAAATACAATATTTGTTTAAAATTTTATTTATTAATTACTTATTCTTTTAAAAAAAGGACACTTGGGTGGCTCAGCAGTTGAGCATCTGTCTTCGGCTCCAGGTGTGATCATGGAGTCCCAGGATCAAGTGCCACATTGGGCTCCCTGCATGGAGCTTGCTTCTCCCTCTGCCTGTGTCTCTGCCTCTCTCTCTCAGTGTCTCTCATGAATAAATAAATAAAAATCTTTTAAAAAAAGAGGAAGGGCTCACACTCAAGAGAAAACAAGTACAAAAGATGGCGTCCACTGTTCCTTGAATATCATGGTATAAAACTTAAGATCGTCAAATTAATAAACAAACAAAAAAACTTATATAAGGGAATCACAAGAAAATAAAGCCACCCAACTATACTAATCCTGACACATATATTCCTCTAGATGCCTAGTTGTAAGCTAAAAACATCCTCATTCATTAGGCCAATTTAAGTCAGGTTTTCAATCTCTTCCAGCAAAAGTCATCCTAACTGATATATGTGGTATAACTGAATGTTATCTGTCCAAACACAAACAAATTTTATCTATCATAAATAAATTTAAGAGGAAAATAGAATTGCATTTAAGATTAGGTAGTAATTATTATTCTTTACATATTTTTTCAGCTTAACTTAGGTAAGATATATGATGTTCTATAAGGCATACAACATGGTGATTAGATACATGTACATAGTATGAAAGGATTATCAAAATAGGGTTAGTTAACACTTCCATCACCTCATGTAACCACCATATTTCTGGTATGTAATGAAATCATTTAAAATTTATTCCCTCAGCAATGTTCAAATATATAGTATTATTAATTATTGATAGCATATCCTACATTAGGTTGGTTGAAGTTATTCAATTTATAGCTGGAAGTTTATACTCTTTCACCAACACCTCTCCGTTTCCTTCACTGCCTGCCCCTGACAACCACTATTCTACTCTGTTTCTATGAGTTTGGCTTTCTTAGATTTCACATATAATTGTGATCATGTAGTACTTGTTTTTCTCTGACTTATTTCACTCAGTATAGTGTCCATCCCTTTTATCACAAGAGGCATGATTTCCTTCTTTCTTATGGCTGAATAATATTTCAGTGTGTGTGTTTGTGTATGTGTGTGTGTGTGTGTCACATTGTCTTTATCTACTCATCCATTGATGGACACTACCTACATTATCTTCATGCCTTGACTAGTATGAATAATGCTGCAATGCAAATGGGGGTGCAGACACTTTGAAGTGATGATCATAAAATTCAGTGTTTCCAAATTAAATCCTGAAGTGGGATCAAGTTCCATCTGTTCTATAAATTGATGTCTAATCTTTTATTCATGCCAGACACAATTATATTAGATTAGATCACATGAAATTCTATTTTTGAAAGTAAAAAATGGTCAAATGTTAAGTTTTATATGGAACAATCATTTTATAATCTCAAAGATATGTATATTATACTATAATAATGCATTGTACTATTGTATATTTTTCTATTTTTATGTCTGTCTCCTTATATAGCATGATAGAAATTAAGCAGAAAAAATGAACAAGATCTAGTTCCTTCATTTAAAAAGCTTAAAGCTGATACCAAGTAGGTATGAAATAAATAGATGAAGTTATGGGTCAGTGAATAAATACAGAATGCAAGTGGCTGATACTGTGCAGATCAAGAAGTAAATAAAACATCAAAAATGAAAATGAGAATCATAGGAAGTAAGAAGCCATTTATTGCCTGGAAATTACTATGTAAATACTTTGTGTATAACAATAATGATATTCACACCTTCAGTATATTATTCCCCACCTTATAATTAGGATCATCTATATTCAGAGAGTAAATTTTCATCTTTCTTGGAAAACCATGTGGGTCATTTTTTTTTCTTAATTTTGTACAAAAAAAAGATTTATTAAAAGATAGCAAAGAGATATACAGCAGTACATCTTGGTTATGAGGCATTGTAACTTAAATAAAGTAACATAAATAATTTCCCCCATAAAATAAGAGGAACATAAAGACTTTTTTCCAGATGTAAGCTAAGTAGATAATATTTAGATGCAGACCTGTTTATAAGGGGCATCTGAGTGTACTTGATGGCTCAGTCAGTTAAGAGTCTGCCTTTGGCTCAGGTCATGATTCCAGCATCCAGGAATCAAGCCCTGTTGAACTACCTATTCAGCAGGGAGTCTGCTTCTCCCTCTTCCTTTGCCCCTCCCCCACACTTGTACATGCACTCTCTCTTTCTCTAATAATTTTTTAAAGGAATATCTGAAAGTTCTGTGATTTTGTAGTAACAAAAAGGAAATATATAACCCACAATATTGAACATCAGTTTACATATAGAATTGAGCTACATCACTTGATTCACCATACAGAACACATTATACTTTTATTAAAGAAAGTGGAAAGTAATCTGTTAGAAATATTCTGAGCAAGCTCCAGACCTAGAAAGCAATTTAAAGTAAAAATCAAACTAAAAAACATGCTGTCCATTTTGTTTTCACGTTATCTGATATTTTTTTTTCCAGAATGAAAAAAAATTTAGGGGCTCCTGGTATATTCATAGCCACAGTAAATTTACTTTTGAATTTAGTAAGCCAGGATGGAATAATATATGTGCTTTGGATTTCTCCCTTTTTAGATATTTCTTTACTTAAGAATATGAGTACTAAGAATTTTTAGGTTGACAGTAGGCATGTAGACCAAAAATATATTTAAAGAGGAAGCACTTCAGGAATGGCAGAGCAAGAACTCTGAAATGCTATACCTCCATAAAAGCAAAAAAAAAAAAAAAAAAAGAAAGAAAAAATGCTGGTAAAGATTGGCCAAATCAAGTTTTTCAGAATTCTAGTAGTTAACCAATGTCTTAAAACTATGTGGGATATCATAAAAGAAAAGAAAAGAAAGAAAAAAGGGTATCAATAAGAAAAGTGCTAAAACAGGCCCTATGCCCATCACTTTATCCCCACTGCACAGTACTTTTGAAAACCAATAGCTTGGCCAAAAACACCTCTGAAAATCAGAATCATTACAAAAAGACAGAATGGATTAAGAACTCCCCATAAAGTTCCATCCCAGAGAAATGTCACTATTTACCTATCTGCATGGTTCCCAAAAAGCTTAATTCTCAAGATCTGTCTTTATTTCACTTGACTCAGAGCTTATTCATGGCAAACAGCCCTCATCATGTTTTTTAATCTAAAACAATCATTGTCGATCATTTAAAAAACTCACCTTCCTGAAGTGACAATAACAGCTGAGACTAAAGAAGAGGGTGAGCAAAAACTTAAAAGTGAAAAATGAAGAATGAGATTAACACAAGACTTTGAAAGCTTCAACCTATTTCTGGAAATCAAAAAAGAGAATGCCCATTTATAAGGGTTAGGTGTTTGTCAGAGACAAAAGAAGACCTCCTCTCTCAACTCTCTCTGACCTTGAAGCTCTGACAAAGAGAAATTGAAAGTTAAGGCAGAGTGGAAAACTGCCTTCCAGAGCATTGTAAGTAAACACCAATACAAATACAGAGCTCTTCTGTTACGAGTGGGAGATTTATTGGTTAGTGCATTTAAGGAGATAATTTTTCAACCATTATCTGACAATGAAGCTAACCAAGCAGAGACTTAGTGGCCACACAAGATAGAAAACATAGATCTTCTAGAATTAACCAAGGAAAGACACAAAACAAATAGCAACAAGAACAACAAAAACAAAACAGCAATAATAACAAACCCTAGGGGAGGGAGGAGTCTGAGTTGACAGATTCCACATTATACTATTTTAAATGTGTAATTTTCAATAAAATATTATGAGATACACATAGACGGATAAAAAGCAATCAGTAGAAACACCCTGAGAAAGTCCAGACATAGGGCTTAATATTCAGCATTAGGCCAAGTGATATATTTCCAAAGTGCTAAAGGAAACCATGTCTGAAGAATTAAGGAGACTGTGAGAACAACATCTCACTAAATAAATATTAATCAAGAAAAAGAAACCATAAAAAAAGAAATTCTGTAGTTGAAAATTATTGTAACTGAAATGAAAATTTTACTAAAGGTTTACACACCAGATTAGAATAAATAGAAAAAAAATACTGAACTTGGAGATAAGTCAATTAAGACTATCCAACCCAGGGGATCCCTGGGTGGCACAGCGGTTTGGCGCCTGCCTTTGGCCCAGGGCGCGGTCCTGGAGACCCGGTATCGAATCCCACATCCGGCTCCCGGTGCATGGAGCCTGCTTCTCCCTCTGCCTGTGTCTCTGCCTCTTTCTCTCTCTCCCTCTCTCTCTCTCTGTGACTATCATAAATAAATAAATTAAAAAAAATAAAAATAAAAGACTATCCAACCCAACTAACAAAGAAAAAGAAAAATTAATAGAGCCTAAGCATTCTGTGACTTATCAAGCATACTAACATATTCATAATTAGATATTAATATTCAATTGTATCCATAATTTCTCAAGACAGAAGTGAAGAAGCAGGAATAATATATGAATAAATAATAGTAAGAAAAAAAACTCTTGGGGCACCTGGTGGCTCAGTGGTTGAGCGTCTACCTTTGGCTCAGGGTGTGATCCCAGAGTCCTGGGATTGAGTCTGGCATCAGGCTTCCCATAGGAAGCCTGCTTCTCCCTGTGCCTATGTTTCTGCCTCTCTATGCCTCTCATGAATGAATAAATAAAATCTTAAAAAAACAAAGCTCTCCAAATTTGATGACAAATATTTACCTGCCCAACTAAGAATAACTCCAAGAAGGATAAACTAGAGAGATCCACATATAGACACATTAGGGTGTTACCAACAAAAGTTAAAAACAAAAAGGATGTTGAAAGGAGCAAGAGAAAAGCAACTCATCACATATGAGAAAATCTCAATAAAATTAGCAGCTGCCACTTCATAAGATAATAGATGCCAGATGATGTGGCATGACATTTTCACAGTGCAGAAAGAAAATGAATGTGAACCAAAAATTCTGTATTCAGCAAAACTATCTTTTAAAATTGAAGGAAAAATTAAGACACACCCTAATAAACAAAAACTAGGAGATTTCATCTCTAGGAGGCTTATCCTATAAGAAATATTAAAATGATTCCTTCAGGAACAGAGATTAGAAACTAACTCAAATCCATGGGAAGAAATAAAGAACACTAGTAAAATATTTGCATAAGTAAATAGACATTATAAATGTATTTTTCTCTGTAATACTTCACTTCTGTACAAATAAATATTATAAAACTGTGTTGATGGACTTATATAAAGTGTATATTATATGAAAATAGGACAAATAAGGGAAGTTTGTATATATATTGGGACAGTTTTTGCATATTATATAAATTAAGTCTGCCTTAATATAAACTAGATTGTCTTAGGGTGTTAATTGTAAACTTTAAGGAGTTACATTAAGAAAATAACTTTAAAATATAATAAAGGAAACATGAGAATTAAAGTAATACACTTGAAAATATCTATTTTGCAAAAAGAAGAAAAAGAAAAAGGATGCCCATTCAAGAAAGACTTAACATATATAGAAAATAAATAGAAAAAGTGTCAGACTTAAATTTCTTATTAGTATATACATTGAACCTAAGTGCATTTAATACTAAAAAAACTAAAAGGCCAATTGGCAGAAGGTATTTAAAAACACAAACTATTATCTTCAAGTGATACAGCTTATTCAAAGACATAAACAAGTTGAAAGTGAAAGGAAGTAAATAGGTATACCACATTTCATAAAAGAGCTACAGCTAATATATAATAAAATAGACTTAAAACAAAAATTATGATAAAATATTCAATCTATCATGAAGATATAACAATTAGAAACATATAAATGCTTAAAATATATGAAGCAAAAAATGAAAGAATTGAAGAGAAAATAACAACTCAATAACCACTTGAGACTTTAGTATCCCATTTTATATAATGAATAGAAAAACTAGGCTGCAGATGAGTACAGAAACAGAGGGCATCAGCAACACCAACAAATCAAGTAGATCCAGGCATCTAGGTGTAATCATCTGTATTAAAAATGAAAGATCTCAAATGAGCACCCTAACTTTCCAGAGAAGGGCAATCAAAACCCAAAGCACATAGAAGGAGATAAAAAATAGAGCAGAAATAAATGATATAAAAAACACAAGTAGAGAAAACTGAGAAAGTCCAAAGTTGTTTCTTTGAGAATATTTAAACAAAACTGATAAAATTTTAGCAAGAGTAACCAAGAAGAAGAGACAAGATTTGAACTAATAAAATCATTATCCTCTTTACAGAAAAAAAAAATTAACCTAATACTATTAGGTAATATAAAGTACTCCAATTGTATGACAAAAAATGTGATAATTTAGATGAAATGGACAAGTTCTCAGGGAGACACCAATTACTGAAGCTAACTTAAAAAGAAATAATCAAGGCCTATAAAAGTAGAGAAATTCAATTAGTAATCAAAAAACAAAGAAAACCCATGTCCAGATTGCTCTGGTAATGCATTCCAACAAGTGTTCAAAGAATTAACATCAAATATTCAGATTTTTTTCTAAAAAATAGAGGAATAAAGATTTCCCAAATCATTCAATGAAGCCAACAACACCTTACTATCAAAATCAGGCAAAGCTATCACAAGGAAAAAGCCATCATACTAATATCCCCTAAGATGCAAAAGTACTCAGCCAAATACTAACAAATTGAATATAACTTCCAGGAAAAATTACAGGCACTATTCATGTTGGCTTTATCTCAGTAAGGCCAGCGTGGTTCAAAAAATAAAAAACAATCTATGCATACAAATTATTCAGAAGACCAAAACCACCTGATAATCTTAATAGATATAGAAAAACCATTTAGCAAAATCCAATACCCTTTCTTTATAAAAACATTGAACAAACTAGTAACCAAAAGGAACTTCTTCAAATGATAAAGCATATTTATAAAAAATATACATTTAATGTCATACTTAATGATAAAAGCTTTTCATCTAAGATCAGGAACAAGGCAAAACCAAAAAATATGAGTGCTCTCTACTTCTATGCAACATTTGAATGGGATTCCTACCCTGGGCATTTAGGCAAGAGAAAAAATAGAAAACACCCAGATTAGAAAAGAAGGAAAAGTATCTCTATATGCAGATGACACGATCTTTTATTAGAAAATCATAAGGAATCCATTAAGAAAAAAGGATAGAGCTAATAAATAAGTTAAGCAAAATTTCTGGATACAAAATCAATACATAAAATCAACTCTATTTTAATACACTCACAATAAACAATCAGAAAATAAAATTAAGGATACAACTCCATTTATAACAGCACCAACAGGGAAAAAAATGGAATGAATTTAACAAAAGAAGTACACACTTAAACTATAAACAACAGTCAAAAGAAAGTAAAGAGGTCCTGAGTAAATGAAAAAAAAAAAAATCCTGTATTCACTAATCAAAGATTAGTATAGCAAGCTAACACTCCCTAAAATGATCTACAGATTAAACCCAATCCCTATCAAAATCCCAGCTACTTTTCTAGTAGAAACTGAGGGACTGATCCTAAAATTTATATGCAAATACATGTGACAGAATAGCTAAAACAGTCTTGGGGAAAAAAACCAAAATTGTAAGATTCATACTTTCAGATTTCAAAATTTACTAGAAATCTACATTAATCAAAATGTGTTACTGGTATAAGGATAGACATACAGACCATGAAATAGAACCCAGAATAGTGAAATAAAATCTTACATTATGGTCAATTAATTTTTGACAAGATCACCAAGAAAATGCAATGGGAAATTAATAGCTGTTTCAATAAATGGTGCCAGATCTACTGTATATCCACATGCAAACAATGAATTTGTTCCCATACTTCATACTATGTATGAATTACTCAAATTAGCTCAAAATGGATCATAGGCCTAATACAAGAAGTAAAAAGATAGTTTAGGAGAAAAAATAGGAGGGCATCTTTGTGAGTTTGGGTTAGGTAATAATTTATTAGATATTATACTAAAAGCATGGGCAATAAAAGGAAAAAATAGAAAACAGTTAAAATAAGCTTCATTAAAGAGAAAAACAATGAATCCAAAGAACACAATCAAGAAAATTAAAAGATCAGATATAATTGCAGGGCAAGAAGGTGGAGGCGTAGGGTCCCCAAGTCACCTGTCCCCACCAACTTACCTGGATAAATTTCAAATCATCCTGAAAACCTATTAATTCGACCTGAAATTTAAAGAGAGAACAGCTGGAACACTACAGAGGGAAGAGTTTTCACTTCTAACAAGATAGGAAGACAAAAAATAATAAAATAAAATAAAAAAGAATCAAGGGGGGAGGGGCCGGGCCGGGAGAGCCTCCGGACAGGAGAGCTCAGCCCTGGAGAAAATCACCAGATTCTTCCCAGAGGGAAAGACGCTGAGCAGGGAACTCGGGCAGGATCACAGGAGGGGTGGTGGGGCCTCCCGGCTCCCGGGGTCACTAACAGAGGAGGTGCGCCTGGGGGAGAGCACCCCACACCCCACGGCCAATCTCGGTAAAGGGCTGGAGCACCCGGCGGGGCCTCGGGGATAAGCCGGGGGTCAGGCGGGGGATCCGGGCGGAGCCCAGGATCCTGCGATTGCACCGGGACAGACAGAGGTGGGAAGGACACAGGACAGTGAGGAGTCTACTGCCTCTGGGCACCCCCAAGCTGTGCAGATCAGTGCACCCCTGCAGGGAGCACCTAGGCCAGGGCAGACTGAGAGACTGCCGTAGTTACTGTGCGAGCTGACTCCAAAGCTGGAGAGCTGGCCGCCGCTAGTGTTGTTGTTCCTCCTGGTGTCACCCTGTGCCTGGGAGGGGCGGGGCCTCAGGGAACAGAGGCCTCACAGGGTCCACAGCTCCCACGGAGCCCGGCACCCAATAGGGGGGCAGAGCATCTCCCCCAGGTACATACATCTGAGGGGCACAACAGGCCCCTCCCCCAGAAGACCAGCTGGAAGGACAGAGGAAGAGCAAGTTCTTGACCCAGAAGCGCTGCAAAGTTCCAGGTGAAGTCAAGGAATTTACAGTATGTGGAACTAAAGAGTACCCATCCGTTTTTTCCCCTTTTTCCAGTATAACTCGTTTTTTATATCAGACTAAAAATTTCAAATATTATTTTCTCTTTTCCCACCTTAACTACAATATTTTACTACCTCTTCATTTTTAAGTATCTTTATTTTGACTTTCATATTTCTACAATTACATGTCTTAGATATATTTTCCACTTCTAGATTCCCTTCAACATACTCAATTTAATTTTGGGAGATATACGAAATATGTATTTTTGCTTTGTGTTATTTGTTTTCTCTCCCCCATTTTGTTCTACAATGATGGAAGTTAATACCTTCTAAAACATGACTAGCATGCACCCAGAACCAAGTGGAATACAGTGCTGGTTCATTCTGTGAGATTATACTCTCTCTTCATTCCCATTCTGCCCCACTCTTTTAGCTTCTTTATGTTTTGATGGTCAATGTTGGGGCTTTCTACAAGTATTGCTAGTTTATATAATTTTGGGACTGAGCAACTTCTAACATACAGAACTTAATACACTCAGAACCAAGAGGAAAACCCTCTAGGGCCCCTCAGGTAGACTACATTCTCCCTCCACTACAACTTCTTCACCACCACCATCTCCCAGTACACTCCCCTTTCTCTTCTCTTTTTCTTTTTTTTTTCCTCTTTACTTTTGCTTTTCTCTCTCTCTCTCTCTCTCTCTTTTTTTCCTTTTTCTTTTTTTCTTCTTATTTGGGTTTCTTGGCCTGTTATTTTTTACTGCTTTGTTTTAAAATTTGTTTTTCACTTTCACTGGTCCTTCTGTTTCATTTTGTTCTGATCTTTGTTTTCATTTTCTGGTCACTTACCTCATCAGAATCACCTCGGGTGCTATACACTAATAAATTAGGCAATCTAGAAGAAATGGACACATTTCTGGAAAACTACAAACTACCAAAACTAAACAGGAAGAAATAAAAAACCTGAACAGGCCAATAACCAGGGAGGAAATTGAAGCAGTCATCAAAAACCCCCAAGACACAAAAGACCAGGGCCCTATGGCTTCCCAAAGATTATACCCCAAGATTGCTAGAACTCATACAGCAATTCAGTAGTGTGGCAGGATACCATTCTCTTATACCATACATGAAGATAAACTCAAAATGGATGAAAGATCTAAATGTGAGACAATAATCCATTAAAATCCTTGAAGAGAACACAGGCAACACCCTTTTTGAACTTAGCAGCAATGTCCACAATAGCCAAACTGTGGAAGGAGCCTCAGGGTCCATGAAAAAATGAATGGTTAAAGAAGCTGTGGTCTATATATACAATGGAATATTACTCGACCATTAAAATGACAAATACCCACCATTTGCCTCAAAGTGGATAGAACTGGAGGGTATTATACTGAGTGAAGTAAGTCAACCAGAGAAAGACAAACATTATATGGTCTCATTCATTTGGGGAATATAAAAAATAGTGAAAGGAATAAAGGGGAGAAGAGGAAAATGAGTGGGAAATATCAGTGAGGGTGACATAACATGAGAGACTCCTAACTCTTGGAAAGGAACAAGGGGTAGTGGAAAGGGAGGTGGGAAGGGGTATGGAAGGACTGGGTGATGGGACTGAGGGGGGGCACTTGATGGGATGAGCACTGGTGTTATGCTATTTGCTGGCAAATCGAACTCCAATAATAATAATAAAAAAAGAATCATGTAGGGTGAAATTTACTTAAGTCATGGTTGATATTCTTCACTCAGCCCTCTCAGACAGCCACTCTGCACTGAGCAAAATGACTAGAAGGAAGAACTCACCACAAGAGAAAAAATCAGAAATAGTACTCTCTGCCAGAGTTACAGAATAGGGATTACAATATGATGTCAGAAAGCCAATTCAGAAGCACAATTATAAAGTTACTGGTGGCTATGGAAAAAGCATAAAGGATTCAAGAGACTTCATGACTGCATAATTTAGATCTAATCAAGGCTGAAATTAAAAATCAATTAAATGAGATGCAATCCAAACTGGAGGTCCTAATGACAAGAGTTAATGAGGTGGAATAAGAAGTGAGTGACCTAGAAGATAAGTTGATGGCAAGGAAGGAGGCTGAGGAAAAAAGAGAAAAACAATTGAAAGACCATGAGGAAAGGTTAAGGGAAATAAATGATAGCCTGAGAAGGAAGAATCTATGTATAATTGGAGTTCCAGAAAATGCTGGGAGGGACGGAGGGCCAGAAATCATATTTGAACAAATCATAGCTGAGAACTTCCCTAATTAGGGGAGAGAAACAGGAATTCAGATCCAGGAGATAGAGAGGTCCCCCTCCCAAAAAAAATCAATAAAACCTGTTCAACGCCTCAACATTTAATAGGGGAAACCTTCAAATTCCAAAGATAAAGAGAGAAAACTTAAAGCAACAAGACACAAGAGATTCTTAACTTATATCGGGAGAAATGTTAGATTCACAGTAGACCTCTCCACAGAGACCTGGCAGGCCAGATAGGGCTGGCAAGATATACTTGGGGTCCTAAATGAGAAGAATATGCAGCCAAGAATACTTTAATCCAGCAAGGCTGTCATTCAGAATAGAAGGAGAGATAAAGAGCTTCCAAGATAGGTGGAAACTGAAAGAATATGTGACCACCAAACCAGCTCTGCAAGAAATATTAAGGGGGACCCTATAAAAGAAAGAGGAAGCCCAAAGTAATAATCCACAAAACAGAGACTGAGTAGGTATTATGAAGACACTAAATTTATATCTTTCAATAGTTATTTTGAACATGAATGGGCTAAATGATCCCATCAAAAGATACAGGGTTTCTGACTGGTTAAAATAGCAAAACCCATCTATTTGCTGTTTACAAGAGACTCATTTTAGACCTAAGGACACTTCCAGCCTGCAAATGAAAATATAGAGACCATTTACCATTGAAATGGTTCTCAAAAGAAGGGTGAGGTAGCAATCTTTATATTAGATAAATTAAAGTTTATCCCAAAGACTGTAGTAAGAATATCATACTTAAAGGATCTATCCAACAAGAGGAGCTAACAATCATGAATATTTATGCCCCTAATGTGGAAGTTGCCAAGTATATCAATCAATTAATAACCAAAGTAAAGACATACTTAGATAATAATACACTAATAATAGGAGACTTCAACACGGCACTTTCTGCAAATGACAGATGTTCTAAGCACAACATCTCCAAAGAAACAAGGGCCTTAAATGATACACTGGATCAGATGGATTTCACAGATATATACAGAACGTTCCATCTGAACGCAACTGAATACACACTATTCTCAAGTGCACATGGAACTTTCTCCATAATAGACCGCATACTGGGTCATAAATCAGGTCTCAAAATACCAAAAGACTGGGATTGTCCCCTGCATATTTTTAGACCACAATGCTTTGAAACTAGAACTCAAAAAACAAGAATAAATTTGAAAGAAACTCAAACACTTGGAGATTAAAGAGCATCCTGCTAAAAGGTAAATGGGTCAACCAGGAAATTAGAGAAGAATTAAAAAAGATTCATGGAAACTAATGAGAATGAAGATACAACCGTTCAAATTTTTTGGCATACAGCAAAAGCAGTTCTAAGAGGGAAATACATTGCAATGTAAGCATCCCTCAAAAAATTGGAAAACCCTCAAATACACAAGCTAACATTATACCTAAATGAACTGGAGAAAGAAAAGCAAGTAAAACCTACACCAAGCAGAAGAGAGTTAATAAAGATTCGAGCAGAATTCAATGAAATAGAGACCGGAAGAACTGTGGAACAGAGCAGCAATACCAGGAATTCGTTCTTTGAAAGAATTAACAAGATAGATAAACCATCAGGCAGTCTTATTAAAAAAAAAAAAACTCAAATTAATAAAATTATGGAAAGAAGAGATATCACAACCAATACCAAGGAAATACAAATGACTTTAAAAGTGTATTATGAACAGCTATACTCCAATAAATTAGGCAATCTAGAAGAAATGAATGCATTTCTGGAAAACGAAAAATTCAAAACTGGAACAGGAAGAAATAGAAAACCTGAACAGGCCAATAACCAGAGAGGAAATTGAAACAGTCATCAAAAACCTCCCAAGACACAAAAGTCCAAGGCCAGATGGCTTCCCAGGGGAATTCTATCAAATGTTTAAAGAAGAAATAATACCTATTCTACTAGGCTGTTCTGAAGATAGAAAGGGATAGAATACTTCCAAACTTGTTTTATGAGGCCAGCATCACCTTAATCCCCAAACCAGACAAAGACCCCACCAAAAAGGAGAATTATAGACCAATATCCCTGATGAACACAGATGCAAAAATTCTCAACAAGATACAGGCCAATAGAATCCAACAGCACATTAAGAAGATTATTCACTATGACCAAGTGGGATTTATCCCTGGGATGCAAGGTTGTTTTGACACTCATAAAACAATCAACGTGACAGATCACATCAACAAGATAAAAAACCAAGAACCATATGATCCTCTCAATAGATGCAGAGAAAGCATTTGACAAAATACAGCATCCGTTCCTGATCAAAACTCTTTAGAGTATAGAGATAGAGGGAACATTCCTCAGCATCTTTTTTTTTTTTAATATTTTTTTTTAATTTATTTATGGTAGTCACAGAGAGAGAGAGAGAGAGAGAGAGGCAGAGACATAGGCAGAGGGAGAAGCAGGCTCCCTGCACCAGGAGCCCGACGTGGGATTCGATCCCGGGTCTCCAGGATCGCGCCCTGGGCCAAAGGCAGGCGCAAAACCGCTGCGCCACCCAGGGATCCCCATTCCTCAGCATCTTAAAAGCCATCTATGAAAAGCCCACAGCGACTATAATTATCAATGGGGAAAAACTGAGGGCCTTTCCCCTAAAATCAGGAACATGACAGGGATGTCCATTCTCACCACTGCTATTCAATATAGAACTAGAAGTCCTAGCCTCAGCAATCAGACAACAAAAAGAAATAAAAGGCATTCAAATTGGCAAAGAAGAAGTCAAAATCTCCCTCTTTGCCAATGACATGATACTGTACATAGAAAACCCAAAAGACTCCACCTCAAGATTGCTAGAACTCATACAGCAATTTGGCAGTGTGGCAGGATACAAAATCATTGCCCAGAAATCAGTGGCATTTCTATACACTAACAATGAGACTGAAGAAAGAGAAATTAAGGAGTCAATCCCACTTACAATTGCACCCAAAAGCACAAGATACCTAGGAATAAACCAAACCAAAGAGGTAAAGGATCTATATCCTAAAAACTATAGAACACTTCTGAAAGAAATTGAGGGAGACACAAAGAGATGGAAAAATATCCCATGCTCATGGATTGGCAGAATTAATATTGTGAAAATGTCAATGTTACCCAGAGCAATTTACACTTTCAAAGTGATCCTTATCAAAATACCATGGACTTTCTTCACAGTGTTGGAACAAATAATCTTATGATTTGTGTGGAATCAGAAAGGATCCTGAAAAGCCAGGGGAATATTGAAAAAGAAGACCAGAGCTGGGGGTATCACAATGATGGATTTCACTTTGTACTACAAAGCTGTGATCATCAAGACAGTGTGGTACTGGCAGAAAAACACACACGTAGATCAATAGAACAGAATAAAGAACCCAGAAATGGGCCCTCAACTCTATGGTCAACTAATATTTGACAAAGCAGGAAAGACTATGCACTGGAAAAAAGGACAGTATCTTCAATAAATGGCGCTGGGAAAATTGGACAGCCACGTTCAGAAGAAGGGCACTGGACCATTCTCTTACACCATACATAATGATAAACTCAATATGGATGAAAGATCTTACTGTGGGAAAAGAATCCATCTAAATCTTAAAGAACACAATCAACACCCTTTTTGAACTTGGCCACAGCACCTTCTTACAAGATACATCTATGAAGGCAAGGGAAACAAAAGCAAAAATGAATTATTGGGACTTAATCAAGATAAAAAGTTTCTGCACAGCAAGAGAAACTGTCAACAAAACTAAAAGACAACCTACAGAATGGGAGAAGATATTTGCAAATGACATATCAGACAAAGGGCTAGTATCCAATATCTATAAAGAACTTATTAAACTCAACAGCAAAAAAACAATCCAATCATGAAATGGGAAAAAGATATGAATAGAAATTTCACAGAGGAATACATACACATGGCCAGCAATCACATGATAAAATGATCCACATAACTTGCCATTAGGGAAATACAAATCAAAATCATGATGAGATACCACCTCACACCAGTGAGAATGGAGAAAATTAACAAGACAGGAAACAACAAATGTTGGAGAGAATGTGGAGAAAGGAAACCCTCTTGCACTGTTGGTCCAATGTGAACTGGTACAGCCACTCTGGAAACTGTGTGGAGGTTTCTCAAGAAGTTAAAAATAGAGCTACCCTATGACCCAGCAATTGCACTACTGGGGATTTATCCAAAAGATACAGATGCAGTGAAAATCTGAGACACCTGCATCCCAATGTTCATAGCAGCAATGTCCACAATATCCATACTGTGGAAGAAGCCTCAATGTCCATTGACAGATGAATGGATAAAGAAAATGTTTTATATATATACAATGAAATACTACTCAGCCATTAGAAACAATGAATACCCACCTTTGCTTCGACGTGGATGGAACTGGAGAGTAAAGTAAGTCATTCAGAGAAGGACAATCATTATATGGTTTCACTCATATGGGGAATATAAGAAATAGTGAAAGGGAATAAAGGGGAAAGGAATAAAAATGAGTGGGAAAAATCAGAGAGGGTGACAAAATATATGAGAGACTGCAACTCTGGGAAATGAACAAGGGGTAATGGAAGGGGAGGTGGACAGGGGGATGGGGTGACTGGGTGACAGGCTCTGAGGGAGGCATTTGATGGGATGAGCACTGGGTGTTACACTATGCGTTGGAAAATTGAATTCCAATAAAAATATACCAAAAAAATTGAATTCCAAAAAAAATAGCAAAATATATTGAATTCCAATAAAAATATACCAAAAAAGATCACTCATAGAATGGTTGAAAATATTTGCAATTATTTACTGACAATGGTATTGTATGGACAGTATAAAGAACTCTTAGCCCTCAAAAATAAAAAGGCAAGTAATGCAATTAAAAATGGGGAAAACATTTGAATAGACATTTCTCCAAAGAAAATATGCAAATGGCCAATAAGCAGATGAAAAGATGCTCAACATAAGTAGTCATTAGGGAAATGCTAAACAAAACCGTAATGTGATACCACTTCACATCTACAAGAATGGCAAAAATAAAAGATACGCAATAACAAGTGTTGGTGAGAATGTGGAGAACGAGAACACTCAAAATTAATAGTGGGAATGTGAAAATGTGAAGTACAGTTGACCCTTGGACAATGCAGAGGTTAGGGACACTGACCTCCTTTACAGATTCCTGCATAATTAAAAATCTGCGCATAAATTATGAGTCTCCCAAAACTTAACTACAATGCCTACTGTTGATTGGAAACTGTATTATTCACATAGTCAATTAATACGTATTTTTATGTTATATGCATTATATACTGTTTACTTAAGTTAAAATAAGCTGGAGAAAAGAAAATATTATTAAGAAAATCAGAAGGAAGAGCCAATATATTTAGAGTGCTGTATTTATCAAAAACAATTGTGCATATATGGACTCACACAGGTCAAGTATCTATTATTCTATCTATTATTCAGGAGTTGACTACACTTGAAAATAACTTGCAAATAGCTTTAAAAGTTAAACAGAGCTACAATATGACCAATTCTAATGTTAGTAAAAATCCAAGAGACTTGACAATATATGTCCTTGTACCAAATGTCCAAAGAAGCATCATTTGTAAGAGCCAAAAAGCAGAAACTATGCACATGTCTATCAACTTATGAATGAATGAGCAAAAGTAACATTCATACAATGGAATATCATTTGGCCATTAAAAGGAATAAGTGAAGAAATTCACAAATGACTGAATATTATATGCTTCCATTTATAGAAAATGTCCAGAGTTGGCAAATCTATGTTGACAGGAAGTAAATTAGTGGTTTCCAGGAACTGGCAGGGAGAGAAGAATGAGAGACTACTAACAGGTACAGAGTTTCTTTTGGGCTGATGGAAATGTTGTAAAGTTAGATAATAATGATGGTGATAGAATTCTACAAACACACTAAAGATTACTAAATTGAACTCTTTAAAATGGTGACTTTTATGGTATGTGAACGGTATCTTGATAAATCTGCTATTATAAAAGAAAATATAACCTGGAAGAAGAAACCTATAAGAACATCTTTGTACTTTAAAAGATTGAAATTGGCAGTGAGGTTCAGAGACAGTCTTAGTTTATGCCCTCTGGAAAGCAAGAAATTGAATCTATACTTCAGGGAGGGCTACAGAAAAATGTATACACGTGTGCTTTATAGAATATGTGAAGATATAATACAGGGACAACAAAGATTTGATTCTTCTAGAAAAATCATAAAAGTGTCTTTCAAAATTGTTCACCTGGCCCATTACTTTTACCTGTTGCCCCTGGGGATGTTATACTTCCTGGCTATGTGGGAGGAAGGAGGCAACCATGGAGAAAGTTGAGGCATGTGTGGTCACATTATGACTGTGGTGGGTCCCTTGCACCATAAAAAGAATTAACATTTTCATTTTATGACTGCACTTGTATGAAGACAAATATATTACTGTTATATATTAAAACATTTAAAATACTTTTATGGACTCCTCAAAGGTTTGGACCTTGGCACTAAGTCTAAAGGATAAGTCGGTCCTGAAGACATGAGATCCATGCATGGAGTGGTAGTCTTAGCACAAGGTGAATCTGAGTGCACAGAACTATGGGATGAAGATATGTGACATCCAGGCATTAGAGCCATCTGCTATCACCAGTCATATGAATATATATTTTTATTTAAGGCAAATATCTTATCTTCTTATAACATCTTTCATAGACAATCATTTCTAAAATATTTGCCTTACTACTCTAAATCACCAACTATGTTTCATAACTGGGACAATATATAATAGGATAAGGTTATATTACAAGACAAAGTGATGCCTGATATTATTTTGTGACATTGTTTATCTACTAGTCCTTGAATATTGCATAGAAAGCAATTTTTTTTCTATCTAACAACATGAATCAATGCAATAAAAGAGACCACTGTAATAAGGCTGATGTCAGAGGATAAGATAACATCCACCTTGTAAGCTCCTTCCATGTTATATTAAGAGAAATGCACAATGTACATAGTGGTCATAGTTTGACCCAAGGTGTGATCGAATCTGTGAATAGTAAAGTGCTTTGTAATAGAGTTTTACTGTAATTGCTTTGTCAGGTTATCAATCTTATAGTTCTATTCCAAAGAGAAAAAAAATCGTCCTGCTACTTACAGGTACAGAGAATGCTAGAAGACCAAGTTTATGCAGCTAAGAGGGCACTGGCCTAAGAGAAGCTGGAACACTGAATGAAGAAAGAATCCTTCTGATTGCAGGCCAGCACAGGCCTAGGAATCAGAATAAGAAATAATAATGAGGTAAATGATGTTGACGGAGTAGGGAAAGGGATTAAAAGGAGAAAAGTAACTTCACGAAAAGTTCGTCTTGTACTGGAAGCTATGAACTGAAGAGAAATGAACTTAAGATGCTTTTGTTAAATTCTCCACCAGTTGCTCTAAAATTATGAGAAGCCTCTGAGAGTAAGAGAGGCAGCCTCCAGAAAGTATTTATAGATTTATAAAGAGAATAAGGTTAAGTTTCCTTGGAGACATAGTTCTTTCAGGCTGGATCTAACTTAGTCTGAAGTAACTTGAATACTCGGAAAATTTAACTGAATGTTGTCTGCTTCTTTTTCCTAAATAAACCAAAACTTTAGAGATTCACAAATTTTAGATGAGAAAGGGATTTTTGAGAATAAGCCCTGCCTCCCTACTTTAGACATTATTTCCACTGAGATATATTGTATGAAGATAATTATATGATGAATATAATTTACACTGTAAGATAAATAGTTAAAATATAAATTAACCTACCTCAGAAATAAAAGGTAGATTTCTTTAAAATTTTGTAGTCATTCATATTTAGAATCATTAAAATTGCTGTACAGGAGAACCTTACTTGTTCCCTTATTATAAAAAGTGAAGAGAGTCACAACTTCTTAAGACTAATGTAGAAAAGTATTGTTACAAAATTGACATTTCACACTGTATGTTAAAACCTTTTATTGTCTTTCACCTTTTGAAATGTATTTCTAAGTAATATACTACTATGTAAAGTAGTTGGAGTAGTTTTGTTAAATTAGATTTAAAAATTAAATATTCAAGTATATATACTAGGAATCTGATTCTAACAAGCTTCCCAGTCTTCTTAATCAAAGAAAAAGGGAAGAAGAAGACTATATACATATATGTATATAATTATGGTTTATGTGTACTTGTATTCAGCAATGTACTAAATTCTCTAAATCATCTCAATGTATCCCTCAGACAAGGAGCATAGAAAACTACATTTTTCAGACCAACTCCTTACTTGAGTTCTAGTTCACATTCTGCCAAAGAAAGTCACTTTCACAAAATTTTAGAGACAGATAAGAACAAAAATTTATTTTTGTCCCACTAACAACAGTGGGCAGGGATATTGACTTTGGCTGAGAGCAAGGTTATGCTATGTCTTCTAGATATTCCCCTATGAATTGATTAATTAGGTACTGCAGGTAGCTGAATTTAGCAGTACTGGATTTCTATAATTTCTGCAACTGAAAAATTTCCTGAGATCATCATGTACTTTCTGACATTTGTTCCCCACCCTTCCAAGGGTATTGAAAGCACCTAATTAAAGTTCTTGCCTGAAATATTTTCCTGGCAAGACTTTGACACCTATAGCCTGTGAGTAAAATGAAGGTCAACTACATACCTAAATCCTGGTGACTTTGAACTTATACATATGTGTATTTAAGACTACATCTCCATTTCAAGTCTGTGCCATTATTTATGGGTCTTCTTCTGGAACTTAATATACCGTATATCCAAGAATATCTTCCTAGTCCCTGCTGATCACAAACTTCATTTCCAGGCACAGAGGCTATTATTTCCATTGTATCAGAGAATTTTCTCTAAATCCAGGGCAAGGGTGGGAAAATCTGTATACTTGGCCTTCTGAGTTAGAATACAGAAGACATATTACCTGGCCACAACATTATAAATAATAAGGGAAAATGTCTAACTGGGACTCTTAAAACTTCTGTCATACTAAGGCTTCTGAGTGTTATAGGAGCACATAAACATGTTTTTCATGTAGTCAACACAGGAGCCTGATATCTAATAAACCAATGGTTCTCTAAATTATTACTATGCATGAGATTTGTTCAAAATTTGTATTAAATTAAAGATGGAGGGGAGGGGCAATATGGAGGAAGAGTAGGGTCCCCAAATCACCTGTCCCACCAAATTACCTAGATAACCTTCAAATCATCCTGAAAATCTACGAATTCGGCCTGAGATTTTTTTTCTTTTTTTTTAATTTATGATAGTCACAGAGAGAGAGAGAGGCAGAGACACAGGCAGAGGGAGAAGCAGGCTCCATGCACCGGGAGCCGGATGTGGGATTCGATCCCGGGTCTCCAGGATCGCGCCCTGGGCCAAAGGCAGGCGCCAAACCGCTGCGCCACCCAGGGATCCGGGCCTGAGATTTAAAGAGAGAACAGCTGGAATGCTACAGTGAGAAGAGTTCCTGCTTCTATCCAGGTAGGAAGACGGGGGAAAAGAAATAAAGAAACAAAAGGCCTCCAAGGGGGAGGGGCCCCACGAGGAGCCGGGCTGAGGCCGGGGCGAGTGTCCCCAGGACAGGAGAGCCCCGTCCCGGAGGAGCAGGAGCTGCACCGACCTTCCCGGGGGAAAGGGGCTCGCGGGGAGTTGGAGCAGGACCTAGGAGGGCGGGGATGCCCTCGGGCTCCCGGGGACACTAACAGACACCTGCGCCCCGGGAGATGCGCCGAGCTCCCTAAGGGCTGCAGCGCGCACGGCGGGACCCGGAGCAGCTCGGGGGGGGGGGGGGGGCGCTCGGGGGCGGCTCCGCGGAGGGGGCTGCGGGGCGGGAGCAGCTGGGGGGGCTCGGGGGCGGCTCCGCGGAGGGGGCTGCGGGGCGGGAGCAGCTCGGAGGGGCTCGGGGGCGGGAGCAGCTGCGGGGCTCAGGGCGGCTCCACGGAGGGGGCTGCGGGGCGGGAGCAGCTCGGGGGCTCAGGGCGGCTCCACGGAGGGGGCTGCGGGGCGGGAGCAGCTGGGGGGTCTCCGGGGCGGCTCCGCAGAGGGGGCTGCGGGGCAGGAGCACAGGGCGCCAGGACACAGCCCAGGATCCGGCCTCCCCCCGGGACAGGCAGAGGCCGGGAGGGCCCAGGACAGCGAGGACACTCCTGCCCCAGCTGAGCAGATCAGCGCCCCGCCCCGGAGCCTCCAGGCCCTGCAGACGGAGAGCTCTGGAGCTACTGCGGGGGCTGACTCCAGGCTCCAGAGCTGGCCCTGCCACTGCGGTTGTTCCTCTTGGGGCCTCACGGGGTGAACAACCCCCACTGAGCCCTGCACCAGG
The DNA here is from genome assembly GCF_011100685.1 of Canis lupus familiaris. Classification (NCBI taxonomy): domain Eukaryota; kingdom Metazoa; phylum Chordata; class Mammalia; order Carnivora; family Canidae; genus Canis; species Canis lupus. The sequence goes on along the minus strand of NC_049253.1, from coordinate 24,868,273 downwards.
CAGGGGCGCAGCAGCTCCCCCAAGTGCTAACACCTGAAAATCAGCACAACAAACCCCTCCCCCAGAAGACCAGCTGGACAAATTGCAGGGGAGTCAAGGGACTTAAAGTATACAGAATCAGAAGATACTCCCCCGTGGTTTTTTGTTTGTTTGTCTGTTTGTTTGTTTTTGCTTTTTGATTTGTTTGCTTCCCCCACCCTTTTTTTCCTTTCTTTCTTTTTCTTTCTCTTTTTCTTCTCTTTTCTTCTTTTCTTCCTTCCTTTTTTCTTTTTTCTTTTTCTCTTTTCTTTCCTTCTTTCTCTCCTCTCTTTTTCTCCTTTTCCCAATACAACTTGTTTTTGGCCACTCTGCACTGAGCAAAATGACTAGAAGGAAAACCTCACCCAAAAGAAAGAATCAGAAACAGTCCTCTCTCCCACAGAGTTACAAAATCTGGATTACAATTCAATGTCAGAAAGCCAATTCAGAAGCACTATTATACAGCTACTGGTGGATCTAGAAAAAAGCATAAAGGACTCAAGAGACTTCATGACTGCAGAATTTAGATCTCATCAGGCAGAAATTAAACATCAATTGAATGAGATGCAATCCAAACTAGAAGTCCTAACAATTAGGGTTAACGAGGTGGAAGAACAAGTGAGTGACATAGAAGACAAGTTGATGTCAAAGAGGGAAACTGAGGAAAAAAGAGACAAACAATTAAAAGATCATGAGGATAGATTAAGGGAAATAAACGACAGCCTGAGGAAGAAAAACCTACATTTAATTGGGGTTCCCGAGGGCGCCGAAAGGGACAGAGGGCCAGAATATATATTTGAACAAATCATAGCTGAAAACTTTCCTAGTCTGGGAAGGGAAACAGGCATTCAGATCCAGGAAATAGAGAGACCCCCCATAAAATCAATAAAAACCATTCAACACCTCGAGATCTAATAGCAGCTTGCAAATTCCAAAGACAAAGAGAAGATCCTTAAAGCAGCAAGAGACAAGAAATCCCTGACCTTTATGGGGAGGAGTATTAGGGTAACAGCAGACCTCTCCATAGAGACCTGGCAGGCCAGAAAGGGCTGGCAGGATATATTCGGGGTCCTAAATGAGAAAAATATGCAACCAAGAATACTTTATCCAGCAAGGCTCTCATTCAAAATGGAAGGAGAGATAAAGAGCTGCCAAGACAGGCAGGAACTGAAAGAATATGTGACCTCCAAACCAGCTCTGCAAGAAATTTTAAGGGGGACTCTTAAAACTCCCCTTTAAGAAGAAGTTCAGTGGAACAATCCACAAAAACAAAGACTGAATAAATATCATGGTGACACTAAACTCATATCTTTCAGTAGTAACTCTGAATGAGAATAGGCTTAATGACAGCATCAAAAGGCGCAGGGTTTCGGACTGGATAAAAAAGCAGGACCCATCTATTTGCTGTCTACAAGAGACTCATTTTAGACAGAAGGACACCTACAGCCTGAAAATAAAAGGTTGGAGAACCATGTACCATTCAAATGGTCCTCAAAAGAAAGCAGGGGTAGCCATCCTTATATCAGATAAACTAAAATTGACCCCAAAGACTGTAGTGAGAGATGAAGAGGGACACTATCTCATACTTAAAGGATCTATCCAACAAGAGGACAAACAATCCTCAATATATATGCGCTGAATGTGGGAGCTCCCAAATATTTAAATCAATTAATAACCAAAGTAAAGAAGTACTTAGATAATAATACACTTATACTTGGTGACTTCAATCTAGCTCTTTCTATACTCGATAGGTTTTCTAAGCACAACATCTCCAAAGAAACGAGAGCTTTAAGTGATACACTGGACCAGATGGATTTCACAGATATTTACAGAACTTTACATCCAAACTCAACTGAATACACATTCTTCTCAAGTGCACATGGAACTTTCTCCAGAATAGACCACATACTGGGTCACAAATCGGGTCTGAACCGATACCAAAAGATTGGGATTGTCCCCTGCATTTTCTCAGACCATAATGCCTTGAAATTAGAACTAAATCACAACAAGAAGTTTGGAAGGACCTCAAACACGTGGAGGTTAAGGACTATCCTGCTAAAAGATGAAAGGGTCAACCAGGAAATTAAGGAAGAATTAAAAAGATTCATGGAAACAAATGACAATGAAGATACAATCGTTCAAAATCTTTGGGATGCAGCAAAAGCAGTCCTGAGGGGGAAATACGTCGCAATACAAGCATCCATCCAAAAAGTGGAAAGAGCTCAAATACAAAAGCTAACCTTACACCTAAAGGAGCTAGAGAAAAAAACAGCAGATAGATCCTACACCCAGGAGAAGAAGAGAGTTAATTAAGATTCGAGCAGAACTCAACGTAATCGAGACCAGAAGAACTGTGGAACAGATCAACAAAACCAGGAGTTGGCTCTTTGAAGAATTAATAATATAGATAAAACATTAGCCAGCCTTATTAAAAAGAAGAGAGAGAAGATTCAAATTAATAAAAATATGAATGAGAAAGGAGAGATCACTACCAACACCAAGGAAATACAAACGATTTTAAAAACGTATTATGAACAGCTATACGCCAATAAATTAGGCAATCTAGAAGAAATGGACGCATTCCTGGAAAGCCAAACTACCAAAACTGGAACAGGAAGAAATAGAAAACCTGAACAGGCCAATAACCAGGGAGGAAATTGAAGCAGTCATCAAAAACCTCCCAAGACACAAAAGTTCAGGGCCAGATGGCTTCCCAGGGGAATTCTATCAAACGTTTAAAGAACAAACCATACCTATTCTCCTAAAGCTGTTTGGAAAGATAGAAAGATATGAAGTACTTCCAAATTCGTTCTATGAGGCCAGCATCACCTTGATTCCAAAACCAGACAAAGACCCCACCAAAAAGGAGAATTATAGACCAATATCCCTGATGAACATGGATGCAAAAATTCTCAACAAGATACTAGCCGATAGGATCCAACAATACATTAAGAAAATTATTCACCATGACCAAGTAGGATTTATCCCCGGGACACAAGGCTAGTTCAACACTCGTAAAACAATCAATGTGATTCATCATATCAGCAAGAGAAAAACCAAGAACCATATGATCTTCTCATTAGATGAAGAGAAGGCATTTGACAAAATACAGCATCCATTCCTGATCAAAACTCTTCAGAGCGTAGGGATAGAGGGAACATTCCTCGACATCTTAAAAGCCATCTACGAAAAGCCCACAGCAACTATCATTCTCAATGGGGAAGCACTGGGAGCCTTTCCCCTAAGATCAGGAACAAGACAGGGATGTCCACTCTCACCACTGCTATTCAACATAGTACTGGAAGTCCTAGCCTCAGCAGTCAGACAACAAAAAGACATTAAAGGCATTCAAATTGGCAAAGAAGTCAAACTCTCCCTCTTCGCCAATGACATGATACTCTACATAGAAAACCCAAAAGCCTCCACCCCAAGATTGCTAGAACTCATATAGCAATTTGGTAGCGTGGCAGGATACAAAATCAATGCCCAGAAGTCAGTGGCATTTCTATACACTAACAATGAGACTGAAGAAAGAGAAATTAAGGAGTCAATCCCATTTACAATTGCACCCAAAAGCATAAGATACCTAGGAATAAACCTAACCAAAGAGGTAAAGGATCTATACCCTAAAAACTACAGAACACTTCTGAAAGAAATTGAGGAAGACACAAAGAGATGGAAAAATATTCCATGCCCATGGATTGGCAGAATTAATATTGTGAAAATGTCAATGTTACCCAGGGCAATTTACACGTTTAATGCAATCCCTATCAAAATACCATGGACTTTCTTCAGACAGTTGGAACAAATTATTTTAAGATTTGTGTGGGAAAAAAAAGATTTGTGTGGAATCAGAAAATACCCCGAAAAGCCAGGGGAACTTTAAAAAAGAAAACCATAGCTGGGGGCATCACAATGCCAGATTTCAGGTTGTACTACAAAGCTGTGGTCATCAAGACAGTGTGGTACTGGCACAAAAACAGACACAGATCAATGCAACAGAATAGAGAATCCAGAAGTGGACCCTCAACTTTATGGTCAACTAATATTCGACAAAGGAGGAAAGACTATCCACTGGAAGAAAGACAGTCTCTTCAATAAATGGTGCTGGGAAAATTGGGCATCCACATGCAGAAAAATGAAACTAGACCACTCTCTTGCACCATACACAAAGATAAACTCAAAATGGGTGAAAGATCTAAATGTGAGACAAGAGTCCATCAAAATCCTAGAGGAGAACACAGGCAACACCCTTTTTTGAACTCAGCCACAGTAACTTCTTGCAAGATACATCCACGAAGGCAAAAGAAACAAAAGCAAAAATGAACTATTGGGACTTCATCAAGATAAGAAGCTTCTGCACAGCAAAGGATACAGTCAACAAAACTCAAAGACAACCTACAGAATGGGAGAAGATATTTGCAAATGATGTATCAGATAAAGGGCTAGTTTCCAAGATCTATAAAGAACTTCTTAAACTCAACAGCAAAGAAACAAACAATCCAATCGTGAATTGGGCCAAAGACGTGAAGAGAAATCTCACAGAGGAAGACATAGACATGGCCAACACGCACATGAGAAAATGCTCTGCGTCACTTGCCATCAGGGAAATACAAATCAAAATCACGATGAGGTACCACCTCACACCAGTGAGAATGGGGAAAATTTACAAGGCAGGAAACCACAAATGTTGGAGAGGATGCGGAGAAAAGGGAACCCTCTTGCACTGTTGGTGGGAATGTGAACTGGTGCAGCCACTCTGGAAAACTGCGTGGAAGTTCCTCAAAGAGTTAAAAATAGACCTGCCCTATGACCCAGCAATTGCACTGTTGGGGATTTACCCCAAAGATGCAGATGCAATGAAATTCCAGGACACCTGCACCCCAATGTTTATAGCAGCAATGGCCACAATAGCCAAACTGTGGAAGGAGCCTCGGTGTGCATCGAAAGATGAATGGATAAAGAAGATGTGGTTTATGTATACAATGGAATATTACTCAGCCATTAGAAATGACAAATACCCACCATTTGCTTCAATGTGGATGGAATTGGAGGGTATTATGCTGAGTGAAGTAAGTCAATCGGAGAAGGACAAACATTGTATGTTCTCATTCATTTGGGGAATATAAATAATAGTGAAAGGAATATAAGGGAAGGGAGAAGAAATGTGTGGGAAATATCAGAAAGGGAGACAGAACATAAAGACTCCTAACTCTGGAAACGAACTATGGGTGATGGAAGGGGAGGAGGGCAGGGAGTGGGGGTGAATGGGTGATGGGCACTGAGGGGGGCACTTGACAGAATGAGTACTGGGTGTTATTCTGTATGTTGGTAAATTGAACACCAATAAAAAATAAATTTATTATTTAAAAACATAAATTAAAGATGGAGTGACATCAGCAAGATGGCAAAACAGACTGCCTCTGACTTCAGATTCCTACACTGAAAAAGCAACTTACAACTAATTATCTATAGACTAGAAACCTCTGTAAAGATCCCAGAACCTGGAAGTAAGGCTAAAATACCCTGTTGAACCACGGAAGTTGTGGGGGGTAAAACACATAGGAAGGGTGAAAGGGACAGTTTTACTTGGACTGCATCACCCCTAAGGGTGTCATGCTGTACTGGGGATCTATAGTTTCTCCATTGGAAAAAGGGGAGCCCAAAGTGGATATACAGCCTCCTCAGCATTATAGGATGGTTTCAGGAAGCCTACTTTGGTATTGCTTCATGGGAATCACTGGGAGAATCAGCCAGAGACAGAGAAGGGAGGCAGGGCTCATAGCAAAGGGTTTGCAAATCTTGGCAGACTGAATTCCAGCTGGTAATAATGTCCAAGCAGAGACCCAACTCATGGCTATCTTCATCTACAGAGTGGAGCTGATGGCTTCACCTGGCCAATAAGTTTGGTCAGCAGTTCTTAGTTCTGCTCAGTTTTGGGAGGCCATCCCAGCCATGGAGCCCATTCTAGAGCTTTGCTGGACAGAGAAGCAAGTCACTAGCTTAATTCAACCAGGAAGTATGGCCAGAGTTATTAGGCAGCTTTGGAACACATCCTACAGCCCACCAGGGCAGAAAAGCAAGTCAGCAGTCCCTCCTGACTGCTTAAAAACACTAGAACATGAGACTGCTTCCTCAAAGCACAAATATCAATGCAAGGAAATGAAATAATCATCTCGAATAGAATCTACACCTCCATGTTCACTGCAGCAGTATTCCTAATAGTGAAGATGTGGAAATAACCTAATGGATATAGAAATGAGTCCATGAATGAATGGATAAAAAAAAATGTGTGTGTATATATATACATACACACATGTACCACATCTACAATGAAATATTTCTCATCCATATAAAAGGGCGAATCCTGCCTTTTGAGAAAACATGATGAACCCTGAGGCCATCAAGCTAAGTGGAATAAATCAAAGAGAGAAATACAAATACTTTATATCATTTACATATGGAACCTAAAATTCATAAAAAGAAGACAATTGATCAGAGTTTGCCAGGAGCTGGGGGATGGGGAAAATAGTGAAATGATGTCAAAAAATATATACTTCCAGTTGTAAGATGAATAAGTTCTGGAATTATAATATATAATATAGTGACTATAGATAACAGTACTGTATTGTATGCTTGAAAGTTGCTAAGAGCGTAGCGGCCAATGTCAGGCCACCCCAAAATATGCCACTTTGGCATACTGATTGTTTTAAATGAAAGTTTCTTAAGAAATAGCCAGTGTAAGGACAAGCAGATCCTCATCTGTCTTCTGAAAGCAGGAAACAAATCTCCCACATAAAAAAATATCCTCCCAGGGCACCTGGGTGGCTCAGTTGGTTAAGGTGTCAACTCCAGCCCACCCTGTTGGGCTCCAAGTTGAGCAAGGAATCAGCTTTAGGATTCTCTCTTGTGCTGCCCCTCTCCCAACTTATACTTACTTGCTCTCTCTCTAAAATTCATAAACGAATAAATCTTTTAAAAAATATATCCTCTCTACACTATGAGGAGAAAATACATCCTTATCACCAATGACAGGAACTATAAAGCCAAGAAATGTGTGGAAACAAACTTTGATACTTCTTTTCTAATCTATTACCTCAACCTAAATTCTGCTTAGAATTTCCTACTAATTAAAGCCCTCAAACACCTGTTTTCTTTATCCTGTTAATTCTGAACAAATTCATTGTTTCGATCTAAAACGTATAAAAACTATTTGCATTGGTCTTTACTTTAGGTCTCACTTTCACTATTGAATCTCCATGTGCATTTAATAAAACTTTGGGTTTTTTTTCTCCTGCTAATATGTTCATTTAAATTTAATTCTTAATACAGCTGGAAGATCTTGAAGGGTAGAAGAAGAATTTTTCTTTCCCTGCAAGAGTAAATCTTAAATTTTCTCACCACAATAAGAAAAAAACAAATGGATAATCATGTAAGGTGAAGGTATAAACTTATTGTGGTAATCGTTTTACAATATGTACGCCATCATATTGTACCACTTAGAGTTATACAATGTTATATGTCAGTGATATCTCAATATACCTAAAAACACAAAACAGAGAAGGAAAAATGTCTTGTTCTCACCTGCCAAAGATTATCATGTTGGGTTCAGGAATACGTATTTTTTTTTTGTAAATAAATTTGATAATTATGGTGAATATATATCAACAGACACTTATAAGAATTGCCTTAAATCATTGATGCAAGAACAGAATTTTTCTTTAGAAAGTCTAAGGTTTTATGGTAAACTAAACAAAGATATTTGTTAAGAACATGTCAATAGGAAATGTCTGCCCTTCAGAGAGTTCAAATTTAATCTGGCAAGCAGAAAGATAGGATACTGTAGGTCTAGGATATTCCCATCTTCAAGGCAGTTTAGTTATCCTATAGATAGATCTACTTTGTGTTTTTTTTTTTTTTTAAGATTTTATTTATTCATTTATGAGAGAGAGAGAGAGAGAGAGAGGCAGAGACATAGACAGAAGGAGACGCAGGCTCCTCGCAGGGAGCGCGACGTGGGACTCGACCCCAAGATCCGGGATCGTGGCCTGAGCTGAAGGCAGATGCTCAACCGCTGAGCCCCCCAGGCGTCCCTACTTTGCGTTTAATTAACAAGTGGTGTATCTTGATAGTAATGGGCTTCAATAAATTATAGTTCCTATAACAGAACCGGCATTTAATCCTTGGCAGTCTAGGTCCAAAGTTCATGCTCTAAATAAATATACTATTTTGACATGAATGGATTGAATAATCACAGAAAGCACCCAAACTAGATGATAAAAACTTCCAATAAGAAAAAATCTGGACCCTAGGAAACAAACTGAGGGTTGTTGGAGGGAAGTTAGGTGGAGGAGGGAGGGTAATTTGGTGATGGACATTAAGGAGGGCTCCTGATGTAATGAATACTGGGTGTCATATGCAATTGAAGAATCACTAAATTCTACCCCTGAAACAAATAACACAGTATATATCAACTAAATTGAATTTAAGTAAAGAATCTTAAAAAGGAAGAAAATGAAAAAAAGAAAATACCATATGATTTCACTTATATGTGGAATCTAAAAAACAAAACAAATAAAACAGACGCACAGATACAAAGAATCAACTAGTAGCTGCCAGAGAGGAGTTGAGGAAATGCACAAGATAGGAAAAGAGGATTAAGAGTACAAACTACCAGTTATGAAATAAGTAAGTCATAGGATGGATGTAATGTATAGCATAGAGAAGATATTCAATAATATTGTAATAATTTTGTATAATGACAGCTAATAAATATATTAAGGTAATCATTTCATAATGTATAAAAAAATCAATTTTCTATGTTGTACACCTAAAACTAATATTATATATCATCTGTAAATCAGTTTTCAAAAAGAAGAAAGAATACAGAAACAAAAAAAAAAGTTGTACATAAGGTGGCAAGAATAATCTGGATTTACTCCTTACTTTAAAATAATTGGGGTATCTGGGCGGCTCCATGGTTGAGCATCTGCCTTTGGCTCAGGTCATGATCCTGGGGTCCTAGGACGGAGTCCTGCATCAGGCTCCTCACAGGGAGCCTGCTTCTCTCTGCCTTTGTCTCTGCCTCTCTCTGTGTGTCTCTCATGAATAAGTAAAATCTTTAAAAAATAAAAATAAATTTTAAAAACCTTATTTTCTTTTTTGAATACTAAATGTTATTTCTAAAGGCTTGTTTTCTTTGCTGCAGTAGAGATAAAATATCTTTGGATATTAAAGAAAAAAACAAGTTTTAGTGAAGGAAAAATGATGTGGCATTTTTCAACTCTAATTCAAATTTGTTAAAATGTTATCCACCATCAAGTAAAGATGAAATTTTCAAAGACTCTTATTATTCATTTGCTATTATTCTCTTTGGTAAGTAATTATGGATTGTATAAATGTATTCTAATACTCATAATCAAATTGCCAAAAATGAAGAACTGGCACAAGATAATTAAATGACTTGAACTGGATTAGAAGTCATCTCAGTACTACTAAAAAACCACTAGGAAACATTTAATATTATGAGACCTGAAGCAAAGGAGAACAGAAGGATAATAAGTGTCTACAAAAATTGAGAATCAATGAATACAATGAAGTAGAGTTTTGGTTTGTTTGTTTGTTTGTTTTCAGTAAAAGTGTGGTAATAAATAGAGCAATAACAAAAAAATAGTATTCAGAGAAATAACTGGCAAGAAAATTTTAGCCAGAGGGGTGCCCTTGTGGCTCAGTTGGTTAAGTGCCTGCCTTCAGCTCTGGTCATGATCCCAAGGGCATGGGATCGGGCCCCGCATCAGGCTCTCTGCTCAGCGGGAAGTATGCTTCTCACTCTCACTCTCTCTCAAATAAATAAATAAAATCTTTCAAAAAAATTTGGCCAGAGAAGAACGCCTAAAGTAAATATTTTTAAAGACATATTACTATAAAGTCATCACTCTTTTTCAAATACAGATATCCCTAACCATGATGCAAAATAGGATCTCTGTGTTGCAGGATCCTCATAATAAGTGACACAAACATAAATACTGAGGGGAAAAAATTCTCTATAATATGCCACAATATTTTTTCCTTCATGAAAAATTTTCCCCCGTATTTTTTAATTAAAATTTGTTGATCAATGACAGTGCACCTGGCTGTAGACAATCTATGCAAGGGTTTACATAAAATACATGATAGCCAGTCCCCATTTGTTTTGGTTTACAATTTACAATATGAAGAAAAATCAAACTTACAAACATCACAAATGTTTTAAGTGAGAGCACCAATGAGATGCACTCATAAAGGATTGCTGAAGAATGGTTACAACTGATAGGGCTAGAGATACCTTCTAAATTGCTTTTTCTAGCAGTAACATATGGTTTGAAAACTCAGCAAGCATCTTTGAGTATGTTGACTAGATGCCAAATTAAGAATGGAAAAAGAAAATACTCCCAATCTATATCTTGTATTTTTAATTTTCAATTCTTGCATTGCTTAAAATAAAACTTTTAATAAAAAACTAAATTAACTTAAAAATAGGAAGTATTGATCTCTTATTGACTGTCAGTAATCTGGGCACCTATAGGAGAAGACTATAAGGACCCATGGTCTTTCTCAAGAGTGTCACATTCTGTTGCTAGATTGCAATAAGGATTAACATGACATGATTTAGAAGAAAAAAAAAAAGAGAGAGAGAGAGAAACCAAAAGAAAATGGAGCAAAAATCAGGTGCCAGAGGCAATTTCTGATGAACAAACAAGTTCAATTCAATCACCAGTGAAAAATCAATGAAGTGAAAATGAACTGCTAAATCACACTCTGGCCATTTTAAAATGTCCGCAACAACACTTGGAATCCCTATCCATTATCTCTATCTCTCCAGGGAGAGCTCTCTTCCTCCCCCACAGACTTGATGCTACAATACAGTATTTCAAACTATCTAAAGGCCTACAAAGTTTTATGGTTCATGTTCCTACATTAGACCTGTACATGTTCTACAAGACTTCTAAAATGCGCAGCCCTCCTCCCTTCTATCTAAAAGAAAAAGGAAGGGATGCCTGGATGGCTCAGTGGTTTAGTCCCTGCCTTTGGCTCAGGGTGTGATCCTGGAATCCCGGGATTGAGTCCCACATCGTGCTCCCTACATGGAGTCTGCTTCTCTCTCTGCCTGTCTCTGCCTCTCTCTGTGTGTCTCTCACGAATAAATAAATAAAATCTTAAAATATATATATATATTCATATATATATTCATATTCATATATATATGAAAAAGGAAAAATCCTCAAAGCCATTCCTAAATAACATCTGACTTTCTGGCATTTACTTGAGTATTCAATCCCGAAACATTCTCAAATTCACAAGAAAATTTTTACCTTTGAATTTAACCAGAGAACCAGAACTGTTTTTTTATTACAGATCACTTCAAGGGGCTTGTAAAGCTTGGACTCCTTTTCAGAATAATGCTTTTAAATGAATAAACTACATAGAGTTAAATACAAACCAAATTATATTGAAATATAGTTTTAAAAATATTAAAAACAAAATTACATTGATTATTAATATCTAAAATAGTAAGTTCCACTGGTATGCCTAATAACTATAATAATTTTGGAATATAAATGAATATAAGCTATATTTTAAACTATCTGCAGTAAGTGCTTTATGATATATAAAATGTCTGATTTCTACTAGTGACAAAGTCACATGCACAGCTGATAATACAGTGATGTATATTAATTTTTACCTCTTATAATTCATAATTCTCATACTTCTGTATATGGACCCCTGAATTCTATCCACAGACCCGGGAGTCGATAAACCTCAGATTAAGAATCCCTCTTTTTTGTAAGAGAGGCATAAATTGTCACCTTAAAGAGCTACTTTGCACATTCTTTCCTGGAAAGCTCATAATGATTTGAGCATTGTCTGATATTACTCTGCAGATTAATATCCAAATTCTCCCATAAGGTACCTCTTCTCTGTAAACATTAGTGGCACATTCTATTTATAAGATCTTTGAAAAAATCTAGGAAGAAAGACTATCACTATTAGGTTCCTGTTCTCTTGTTGGGAATATGACCCTATATACATTGTTTGGTGGGCTTAAGGTGTTAATAGAAATAATGTGTTTGTTCATTTTTATTACCTACCTCATGAGCCACTACCCACATGTATGGAGATTGATTGGCATCATTTTATTAATAACAAGAAGGAGACTAGTGATTCTTATGCCGCATTGCTTATACCTATTATGTAATATATTACTATAATTGATACTCTGGTAATTTGTGTCTCTCTGTGAATCCTAAAAGTGCCTTTTTGGAAAAGTTATCACCTAAAACATTTAAATCTGTGGACTAAAGATGCTATAAAATGCTATTCTTCTCACTGAAAGCAGACAACTGCCAAATATAATAATGATAGAAATAGCTACAAATGTAGCAAATTCATTCCTATGTATGCCCCTATTATTCATGTAGCAATTAATTTTTGCAAAGCACTAAATAGAAACATATTAATGGAAAATATCTATCTATATGAAGCAGCTAGGAATATATTAGAAGATGCTAGCTGCATTAGAAACAGAATGTGTATCAAGAAAGGCATCCTTGCTCCCTCTTTAAAGGAGCTTCTTAGTCATTCACTAGATAACCTGTGAATGATCACTTGATTATGGAGAATAAAATGGATGAATGGGGATCCCTGGGTGGCGCAGCGGTTTGGCGCCTGCCTTTGGCCCGGGGCACGATCCTGGAGACCCGGGATCGAATCCCACGTCGGGCTCCCGGTTCATGGAGCCTGCTTCTCCCTCTGCCTGTGTCTCTGCCTCTCTGTCTCTCTCTGTGTGACTATCATGAATAAATATATAAAATCTTAAAAAAAAATGGATGAATGCTTTTATTGAATTGCAACCATGAGATTCCCATAACTAAGTTGTCCTCAGTTTTGGTCTTTTATTTACTTTAGGATTTCTCACTGAAGAATAAAAGATGTGATTGGAAGAAGTACTTGCCACTTATTCCTTCTCTGCTTCTGTCACAACTTTCTTTTAGGTGATAGAAACAAATAACTATATATTTTGCTATAGTTATTTTAAAATTTACTCCATTTTAAATTAAATACATACATATCAGTCTTGAAATTTAAGTCATTTTATAATCTTTAAAAAACACAGGGGCGCCTGAGTGGCTCATTTGGTTAAGTGTGTCTTCAGCTCAGGGCATGATCCCAGAGTCCTGGGATCAAGGTCCCCATCAGCTGCCTGCTCAACAGGGAGCCTGCTTCTCCCTTTCCCTCTGTCTGCCACTCCCCCTGCTTGTGCTTTCTCCTCTCTCCCTCTCTCTCTCTCTCTCTCTCTCAAATAAATAAATAAATAAATAAATAAATAAATAAGTCTTAAGGAAAAAAACAGTAGATACATGCCCCACTCCTCATTCACTTTACTAAGTTATTAATATTAGAAAGACAATAATTTGCAATGTTTCAAAATGATTCTTCTTCTGATGTCTCTGCATTTGTAGCTAATATACATTTGTTGCCACTTCCTGATGTTTGAGTTCTGAATATAACATTTCCACAATTGGAACATGAAAATTTAGATCTCTCATATACAATATTCTCCACTCATACTCACACCTTCCTTCTTCATTCCGTTCTAATATAGAAGCATCCAAATTTCAAGGATTGGTATTTAGGACACACAATATTATAACTTGCCACCACTAAGGATTTAATATTCAACAAATAAATATCAATGACTATACAATTTTTAATTTTACTGGAACAATTAAATTTCTTGGTTTATTTTCCACTTTTCCATTCATCACCCACAGAAACATAAACCTCCTCTCCATGTTGTAATTCACATATAATATGTATTTATATGTAAATGTTTATTATATATAAGTATACATATAACTATATAAACATATTTTTTAAGTTTATTTATTGTTTTTTGTTTGTTTTGTCTTCTGAAAACACTCCCTCCCAGACTAATTTTCTTCTTATACCAGTGGCTGGTTGCTCTCCAGGTATGCTGCTTAGCTGTCATCCTGGGATTTCTCTTCATGTTTATCTAGAGCATCACTTTTACCTATAAGGTGTTTTCCATTTTCTGTATTCTAAATTCTATATAACCTTCTTTTTTTTTTTTTTTTTTAATGATCTTCTTTCTTGATTTAGTCATCATTTTGTGGAGCTTATCCTCTAGTAGCTAGTGAATTGAGTGAGTTTTAAAATTACTTCATGGAGGAGGGGCAAGATGGCAGAAGAGTAGGGTCCCCAAGTCACCTGTCCCCACCAAATTACCTATATAACCTTCAAATCATCCTGAAAATCTACGAATTTGGGCTGAGATTTAAAGAGAGAACAGCTGGAACGCTACAGTGAGAAGAGTTCGCGCTTCTATCCAGGTAGGAAGACGGGGGAAAAGAAATAAAGAAACAAAAGGCCTCCAAGGGGGAGAGGACCCACGAGGAGCCGGGCTGAGGCCGGGGCGAGTGTCCCCAGGACAGGAGAGCCCCGTCCCGGAGAAGCAGGAGCTGCACCAACCTTCCTGGGGGGAAAGGGGCTCGCGGGGAGGTGGAGCAGGACCCAGGAGGGCGGGGATGCCCTCGGGCTCCCGGGGACACTAACAGACACCTGCGCCCCGGGAGAGTGCGCCGAGCTCCCTAAGGGCTGCAGCGCACTGGGGACCCGGAGCAGCTCCGGGGGGGGGGGGGCTCGGGGGCGGCTCCGCGGAGGGGGCTGCGGGGCGGGAGCAGCTCGGAGAGGCTCCGGCTCTTTATCTCTCCTTCCATTCTGAATGAGAGCCTCGCTGGATAAAGTATTCTTGGTTGCATGCTTTTCTCATTTAGGATCCTGAATATATCCTTCAGCCCTTTCTGGCCTGCCAGGTCTCTGTGGAGAGGTCTGCTGTTACCCTAATACTTTCCCCCATAAAAGTCAGGGATTTCTTGTCTCTTGCTGCTTTCAGGATCTTCTCTTTATCTTTGGAATTTACAAGTTTCACTATTAAATGTCGAGGTGTTGAACGGTTTTTATTGATTTTAGTGGGGGATCTCCCTATTTCCTGGATCTGAAAACCTCCGAAGACACAAAAGTCCAGGGCCAGATGGCTTCCCAGGGGAATTCTATCAAACGTTTAAAGGCGAAACCATACCTATTCTCCTAAAGCTGTTTGGAAAGATAGAAAGAGATGGAGTACTTCCAAATTCGTTCTATGAGGCCAGCATCACCTTAGTTCTGAAACCAGACAAAGACGCCACCAAAAAGGAGAATTACAGATCAATATACCTGATGAACATGGATGCAAAAATTCTCAACAAGATACTAGCCAATATTATCCAACAGTACATTAAGAAAATTATTCACCATGACCAAGTAGGATTTATTCCCTGGACACAAGGCTGGTTCAACACTCGTAAAACAATCAATGTGATCCATGATATCAGCAAGAGAAAACCCAAGAACCATATGATCCTCTCATTAGATGCAGAGAAAGCATTTGACAAAATACAGCATCCATTCTTGATCAAAACTCTTCAGAGTGTAGGGATAGAGGGAACATTCCTCGACATCTTAAAAGCCATCTACGAAAAGCAAATATAAATCTCAATGGAGAAACACTGGGAGCCTTTCCCCTAAGATCAGGAACAAGACAGGGATGTCCACTCTCACCACTGCTATTCAACATAGTATTGGAAGTCCTAGCCTCAGCAATCAGACAACAAAAAGACATTAAAGGCATTCAAATTGCCAAAGAAGAAATCTAACTCTCTCTCTCTTTGCCGATGACATGGTACTCTACATAGAAAACCCAAAAGACTTCACCCCAAGATTGCTAGAACTCATACAGCAATTTGGCAGTGTGGCAGGATACAAAATCAATGCCCAGAAGTCAGGCATTTCTATACACTAACAATGAGACTGAAGAAAGAGAAATTAAGGAGTCAATCCCATTTACAATTGCACCCAAAAGCATAAGATACCTAGGGATAAACCTAACCAAAGAGGTAAAGGATCTATACCCTAAAAACTACAGAACATTTCTGAAAGAAATTGAGGAAGACACAAAGAGATGGAAAAATATTCCATGCCCATGGATTGGCAGAATTAATATTGTGAAAATGTCAATGTTACCCAGGGCAATTTACACGTTTAATGCAATCCCTATCAAAATATCATGGACTTTCTTCAGAGAGTTGGAACAAATTATTTTAAGATTTGTGTGGAATCAGAAAAGACCCCGAATAGCCAGGGGAACTTTAAAAAAGAAAACCATAGCTGGGGGCATCACAATGCCAGATTTCAGGTTGTACTACAAAGCTGTGGTCATCAAGACAGTGTGGTACTGGCACAAAAACAGACACATAGATCAATGGAACAGAATAGAGAACCCAGAAGTGGACCCTCAACTTTATGGTCAACTAATATTCGACAAAGGAGGAAAGATTATCCACTGGAAGAAAGACAGTCTCTTCAATAAGTGGTGCTGGAAAATTGGACATCCACATGCAGAGCAATGAAACTAGACCACTCTCTTGCACCAGACACAAAGATAAACTCAAAATGGGTGAAAGATCTAAATGTGAGACAAGAGTCCATCAAAATCCTAGAGGAGAACACAGGCAACACCCTTTTTGATCTCGGCCACAGTAACTTCTTGCAAGATACATCCACGAAGGCAAAAGAAACAAAAGCAAAAATGAACTCTTGGGACTTCATCAAGATAAGAAGCTTTTGCACAGCAAAGGATACAGTCAACAAAACTAAAAGACAACCTACAGAATGGGAGAAGATATTTGCAAATGATGTATCAGATAAAAGGGCTAGTTTCCAAGGTCTATAAAGAACTTCTTAAACTCAACAGCAAAGAAACAAACTATCCAATCATGAAATGGGCAAAAGACATGAAGAGAAATCTCACAGAGGAAGACATAGACATGGCCAACATGCACATGAGAAAATGCTCTGCATCACTTGCCATCACGGAAATACAAATCAAAACCACAATGAGATACCACCTCACACCAGTGAGAAAGGAGGAAAATTAACAAGGCAGGAAACCACAAATGTTGGAGAGGATGTGGAGAAAGGGGAACCCTCTTACACTGTTGGTGGGAATGTGAACTGGTGCAGCCACTCTGGAAAACTGCGTGGAAGTTCCTCAAAGAGTTAAAAATAGACCTGCCCTACGACCCAGCAATTGCACTGTTGGGGATTTACCCCAAAGATACAGATGCAATGAAACGGAGGACACCTGCACCCCGATGTTTCTAGCAGCAATGTCCACAATAGCCAAACTGTGGAAGGAGCCTCGGTGTCCATCGAAAGATGAATGGATAAAGAAGATGTGGTTTATGTATACAATGGAATATTACTCAGCTATTAGAAACGACAAATACCCACCATTTGCTTCAATGTGGATGGAACTGGATGGTATTATGCTGAGTGAAATGAGTCAATCGGAGAAGGACAAACATTATATCGTCTCATTCATTTGGGGAATATAAATAATAGTGAAAAGGAATATAAGGGAAGGGAGAAGAAATGGGTAGGAAATATCAGAAAGTGAGAGAGAACATGAAGACTCCTAACTCTGAGAAATGAACTAGGGGTGGTGGAAGGAGAGGAGTTCGGGGGGTGGGGGTGAATGGGTGACATGCACTCTGTGGGGCACTTGACGGGTTGAGCACTGGGTGTTATTCTGTATGTTGGCAAATTGAACACCAATAAAAAATAAATTTATAAAAAAAGAAAAAGAAAAAGAAAAAAGAAAAAAAGAAACCTAAAAAAAAAAAAAAAAAAGAGATACTTCATGTCTGAAAGTATCATTATTCTCTCCCTCATATTCCTTTTTGACTGAGTATAGAATTCCACTTTAGAAATGTGGAGCAAGAAATTTTGAAGACTAAACACTAATCTGTAGATCTACTGTAAGGTATTCCACACCTTTGGGTGATATGTTTTTATTTCTCAGTAGTTTTAAGAATCCCTACTTATCCATCCCTCTGAAATTCTATGATGAATTATAATTTTATATGGGAACTTTTTTCATTTAATTGATTATTTTGTGAGACCTTTAGTTCTTAAAGCTTATTTTCTTATTTATTTGATAAGGTTTTTACCTCTTCTTTTATGGGTTTTTTTTCCTTTATGCAATTCTTTTATAGGATTTCCCAGACAGACTGTCCAATTCTGTATCTTTTTGTCTTTTCTTGTAATTTGAGATATTTCCTTATATATTTCCTTGGAGCTTTCTGAATATTTCAGCCAATTTTCATATATTTCAATTTTTAAAATATTTTTATTTAATATATTACCTGGGAATTTCAAGTTTGCTGATTTTTAAGTACATTATCTGGATAATTCAATTTTGCTGATATTAAGATATCTATGATTTCATGCCCCTGTCTTAATGTTTACCCATTTAATTAGAGTCTAGGTAATTTTTTATATAGCCTTACTATAAAATATAATATATTTTATATATGTAATATGTATAGTAAGTAATAAAGTATGTATATTTGTACCTAACAAAAAATTATTGATTTTTCTCATTAATCAACTTTAAAACTTTATATAAGGTGAGTTACTTTTATTGAAAGGACCAATTTATCACTTAAGTGTATGGTTATCATTTTATCAGAAATGATGAGTCTACAGATAGGATGTGGAGACCCTGAAATAACTATAAGCCACATAATCACTGTTCTACATATTACTTTTCTTCTCTCTTAACCCTAACATCTAACCCAGGAGACCGTTTCACCACATCACAATACACACAGAGACATATGCACATGTGAAAATGTCCATGTACTTTTTTTTCAGGGAAGATACAAATTTTTTAATAATTTTCTTCTTGTTTTTAAAAGTGAATATGAGAGAGAAGCACTTCTGTAATAGCAGAATCAATGTCTACTAACTGATGAATGGATAAGTTAAATGTCTAATATTATTTGATCATAAAAGAATAAAGTGCTGATACAAACAGCATGAATGACCCTTGAGGACTTTATTCTAAATTACAGAAAACTGTCACAAAAATACCACATATTATATGATTTCATTCATATGAAATGTATAGAAAAGGCAAGTGTAGAGACAGAGGGTCAATTAGTGCTTGAGAGGGCTGTTGGGCAGAGAGGAAACAGTGATTAACTGCTAATGGGTGTTCTGTCTGCTTGGGGTGTGATGAAAATATTCTAAAATTAGACCATAACAATGCTTATGCAAATTTGTGAATATACCAAAAATCACTGAGGTGTAAACTTTAGGTGAATTTTATGGTATATGAATTATTTCTCAATAAATTTTATGGTTCATAAATTATTTTTCAATAAAGGTTTAAAAAAAAAGATTGATTTGGGAGGGTTGGACAGAAGGAGAGGGGAGAGCTCTGAACTGAGGTGGGGTTTGATCCCATGACCCTTAGATCATGACCTGAGCAGAAAGGAGTGAGGCTTAACCAACTGTGCCACCCAGAAGAACCATTCAATGAAGCTTCTTAATATGTAAATATGTTTATTACAGAAAATGAAAAAAGTTACATAGCTAAAAGGAAAAAGAGTCCCTTACATAGCTCCTTATGCAATATAGCACTGTTAACATGTCTAAGAGCTTATATCTTTGTGTTCGCATTTTACTTGTGTTCACATTGTGTTAATGTTGTATTCTAACTTTACAGATTAAACACTAAAATTTTTCCAGCCGAGGGATGTTGTTAATATATTGACTTACTACTCCATGAATTAAACATTTTATCATTTGACTAACCAAGTCAATTGGGGCATTTTTGGCTCTCTGTACTAACTATAGAAGATACCCTAGAACTTGAAGGGTTCTAGGGTATCTTCTACCCTAGAAGAAATTCATATTATAGTGTTCTTTAGAAATTCACTATGCAAATTCAAGAGTTATTTGACACTGAAATTAACTTAATTGAATAGATTTGGCTGACCCTTTCTATGGTCAATTTCTCCATTTCTTAGAGTCCATGTTTTTACAGTTATTTCTAGACAACAATTTCTTCTCATCCCACACTTTACAAGTATTTATCAAGTTTATGCAAAACTGGGCAGCCCTGGTGGCGCAGCGGTTTAGCGCCGCCTGCAGCCCAGGGTGTGATCCTGGGAACCCAGGATCGAGTCTCACGTGGGGCTCCCTGCGTGGAGCCTGCTTCTCCCTCTGCGTGTGTCTCTGCCCCTCTCTCTCTCCGTGTCTCTCATGAATAAATAAATAAAATCTTAAAAAAAAAGTTTATACAAAACTATTCTGTCACATATATTATTCTTAGTTCTCTCAGCAATCTTTCTTTTTTAGTTATCAAAAAGGCATTTCAGATACATGGACACAAATCCATGTGTGGAATGAATACAAATCAGACACATGGACATGCACAAAAAAACCTACAGTATCAAGACAATGTGATATAGGCAAAATAAAAGACAAATAGATCAATGGAACAGAATAGAGAACTAGAAATAGACCCAAACAAATATACTTAACTGATATTTGACAAAGGAAGAAAATCAAATGAGGAAAGGAAGTATTTTTTTTTAACAAATGGAACAATTGGTATGTAATTAAACCAACTAGATATCTAGTTGCAAAAACATGAACCTAGACACTGACCTTACACTTCCACAAAAATTAACTCAAATATAGGTCTAAATATAAAGTGTAAAATTCTAAAACTTCTAGATGATACCATAGGAGAAAATCTAGATGACCTTGGGTTTCACAATGAATTTTTTAGATACAACACCAAGAGCATAGTCCATGAAAGAAAAAATTAATAAGCTGCACTTCACTGAAATTAAAAACTTTTGCACTATGAAAGATATTATTAAGGGAAGGAAAAGCCAAACCACAGACTTGGAGAAAATATTTGCAAAAAATATATCTGATAAAATTCTTGCATCCTAAATATGCAAAGAACTTAAAACTGAACATTAAAAAAGCAACCCAATGAAATAATGGGTAAAAGATCTAAATGGACACCTCAACAAAGAAGATACATGGATAGCAAAGAAATACATTAAAAGATGCTCAACATTATATGTCACTGAGGATTAATTACAATTAAAATTAAATATTACCACACATCTATCAGAATGACTCAAATCTAAGACATGGACAAAACCAAATACTGGCAAGGATGTGGAACAAGACATCTCACTGTTGCTGGTGGGAATGTAAAATGGTATAGCCACTTTAGAAACCGTGTTTCTAACAAACCTAAGCATACTTTTACTATATGATCCAGCAATCACATTCTTTGGTATTTACCCAAAGTTGTTGAAAACTTATATCCACACAAAACCTGCTCACAAATGATTATAGCAGTTTTTGTAACTGACAAAAATGGAAAGAAACCAAGATGTCCTTCAATAGGTGAATAGAAAAGGCACTTTTCTAACAGAATGTGATTCAAATAAAAAGAAACGGCTGCCATCAAGCCACAAAAAGACACAGAGCACCCTTAAGTGCATATTGTTAAGTGAAAGAAATCAGTCTAAAATGCTACATACTGTATAATTCTAACTATATTATATTCTGGAAAAAGCAAAACTAGAAGATGGCAAAAAAAAAAAAGTCAGTGGTTGTCATGGGCTACTTTGAGGAAAGAAGTCAGAAGAACAGATGAATAGGTGAAGCACAAGGCACAGTGAAGCTATTCTGTATGACACTATAAAATGATTGCTATATGACATCTCTCATATATTTGGCAAAACCTGTAGAACTGTACAGCATGAAGAATGAAACTTAATCTAAACTATGGATGTTAATCAATGATAACATGTCAATATTGGTTCATCAATTGTAACAAATACACCACATTATTTTTTTAAGATTTTATTTATTTTTTCTTTTTTTTTTTTTTTTAAATTTTTATTTATTATTTATGATAGTCACAGAGAGAGAGAGAGAGGCAGAGACATAGGCAGAGGGAGAAGCAGGCTCCATGCACTGGGAGCCTGACGTGGGATTCGATCCCGGGTCTCCAGGATCACGCCCTGGGCCAAAGGCAGGCGCCAAACCGCTGCGCCACCCAGGGATCCCAGATTTTATTTATTTATTTGAGAAAGAGTAAGAGAGAGAGAGAGAGAGAGAGAGAGAGAGAGAGAGAAAGAGAGAAAACACAAGTGGGGGGAAGGGCAGAGGGAAAAGAAGAAGTAGACTCCCTGACAAGCAGGCAGCTCAATGTGAGGCTCAATCCCCAGACTCCAGGATCATGACCTGAACTGAAGACAGACACTTAACTGTATGAGCCACCCAGGTGCCCCCAAATATGCCACATTAAGAATTTTAATTATAGGGGAAGATGAGGGGTAGGAAGAGGAAGATTGGAACTCTATACTTTCTGTTCAACTTTTTCTGTAACTTTGACATTTTTCTTAAAAAATAGCCTATTGCTTTTAAAGATTGGAAAATAAATCAGTTTTTGCACTTAAAATTATCTTTATGATTTTGCAGAGGATTCCTGGAAAATCACAAAGGATTTATTTTTTCATTTTGTAAAAAAAAGAGGGGTGCCAGAAATAATTAGGTTTGTTTAATATGTTACTATTGATGAAGTGAGTGGACAGAAATGTCAAATCAGGAGAGACATTTAGATTTCCATGGGCTAAATTTGTATCGATAAAGCAATATTAACACAGAAAATATATGCTATATGGGAAATTCATCAAGATCTTTCATTGTCCTTGCTATCCATAACATGTTTATATTTATTAGAATCTTTTGGTAGCTACTTTTCTTATATTAGACAAAGTACAGTCTTTCAGTCACAAATTTTCAGTTAACTTTTAATACATTTTTAAAATGTTAACCTGGTTTTCACTTCTTTTATTTAAATATAGCATCATATCATTGGTTTCAATTTAAAATTTGTATCACTTAACTATAACATTTTATTAACATGGACCTTTCCAGAATTATAGAATTTCTTTACCTTATAGTCTTTATATATTCTTGATATATTCTAACTATATGTTTGGCATATTTGTGGTACTTTATGAAAGTGTATTTATAGGTTATATCCAAAGTTTTTCCCTGTAAATGTTATGTTTTTCACTTTTATAAATTAGATATAATATATACTATTTTTAAGTAGGTTTAAGGATTATGTTTTATAAATATTCTGTCCAAAAATCTGAGGGGTTGACTTTTTCTTGTTTTGCATACCATAGCAACAACCAAATTTCCTTTGTTATTAATTTTTTTAAAGATTTTATTTATTTATTCATGAGGCAGAGAGAGAGAGAGATGCAGAGACACAGGCAGAGGGAGAAGCAGACTCTATCCATGCAGGGAGCCCGATGTGGAACTCGATCCCAGGACCCCAGCATCATGCCCTGGGCTGAAGGCAGGCACTAAACTGCTGAGCCACCCCGGTGTCCCTGTTATTATTCTTGGAATGAATTTTTGACCAATATTTCAAGTTTTGAAAATTCTCAATATTAAGTTAGCCACAACCTTTTAAAATCTTTTGTTATCACTTTTGCTTTGTTCTGCTGTTGCCCTGAAAGCACCTGCAACTAGCTACAAGCCAAAATCCTTCACCTTTAACAAAGAACAGTGCCAGAGATCCATGGAAAAGGACTATACAAGGTATTTTTTAGTGCAGTCTTCTAATAGCAGTGTTTAAAAAGCTTAAATCCATTTCATCAGACTGAGTCAGAACTTCTAAAGCTTCAAGTAAGAAACAGAAAGTTCATGAGATGCTAACCCAAGAAAGCCCACTAAAAGGATTAACTACGTAAGACTGAGTGAATTGATGGGAGATGATTACAGAATATGTTTGAAATATTTCATGGTTTAATGTGCTAGTTTTCTGGACATGTAAGGAATCTCTGTATTTTCTCTTAAGCTATCTATAATTAATGATAATTTAGTAAATTATTCTTTTGTAAACTGAAATATTTACAAATGGTATTTTTCCTTCTGCCTGATTCAGAAAATCTTACTAAATATACTTATTTTTATGGAAATATGATTATTATTACACAATCAGAATCTGGGCTCCCTAATCAACTACCCTAGAAACTCATCAATAAGAAACCATCATTACCCTGAACCCTGGTTAAATGGAAAACAACCCCTCCTGACTTTCTCCTTATTCTTCATAGAATAATGTTCCTCTTCTTTGTCTGTTGGACTAGCCCATAGTTTGTGCTCTAGCTTTCCTGTCAAATCCATTTTTGCTAGTCATAAAGATGTAACAAAGATTATAATTTTATATAAAGATTATATAATTTTTATATAAAGATTATAACAATAATCTTTCTTGTTAGTAGGACATAACTGGAAACATGTGTGACCAAGTCCTTGCCTGGAATATCATATTTGATATGTTCAATTAATCAGATATGACTAGACAGTTTTAAGGAACTAAGGTTTAATTTTATGAAGCCAATGACCACAAAACTTTCTTGGGAAAATTGTCCTGGTACCTGGCTTCTAGGATTCCCAGACATAAAGATGAGAAAGGAAGTTTACTTCCTGTCAAGTCTAGGAAACTTGGTACATTTGAGGACTATAAGAAAAGACATATTTACCCAAATTTATTTGTGTTTCAGGTGATGGCCAGGTAATATAATTTTTTATTGCTACTATAACAAATTACCATGAATTTTTAAAACAGCACGGATCTATTATCTTACAGTTCTATATAGTTCAGAGGCTAAAATGGATTTTCCTAGGTTAAAATTAAGGTATTGGCAGGTCTACATTTCTTTCTGAAGGATCTAGAGAAAAACCTATTTCCTTACCCTGTAGAGTTTCTCAAAGACACCCACATTCCTTCATTTCTTGGCTGGTGAGCACCCGCCTCTATCCACAAAACCAGCCAGTAGAGGTCAATTTATTTCCTTCATTCCTTCTTCTTAAATTAAATAATAATAATAATTGTAGTAAAATATATAATATGTGTATTTTACCAAATTACCATTTTTAGTGTTAGGTGTGTTCACATTATTGTGCAATCAATCTCAAGAACAGTATAGGTTGTAAAGCCAAAAGGATATGAGAACTTTATTATTGGTATGCTTTTATTTCATAATTTTAACAATATTATAGTACTTTAAGTTTTTTTTAATTTCTTTCTTCTAATTCATGGCTTGTGGGAGTTGTTTTGGGTATTCTTTCCCTTTTTTCCCCAGATTTATTGAGATATAATTAACAAAATGATATATATTTAAAATATACATTGTGATGTGATTGATATGCATATACATTGTGAAATGATTACCACAATAAAATTAACATACCCATCACTTCATGTAGTTACATTTTGTGTATGTAGTAAGAATGCCTAAGATGTACACTCTTAGCAAATTTAAAGTATACAATATTATCTATGGTCATCATGCTATTCATTAGATTCTTAGAACTTATACTTCTTATTACTGAAAGCTGTATTGTGTTTGCCACCCTAAAGTTAGTTAACATATCATTCATCTCATATAATTACCAATTTTTGTGTTATGGCGAGCTATTAAAGCTCTCTTCTTACTTTCAAGTGTATAATATAGCATTATTATTTTTTAAAGATTATTTATTTATTTATTTATTTATTTATTTATTTATTTATTCATGAGAGACTGAGAGAGGCAGAGACAGAGGCAGAGGCAGAGAGGGAAGCAAGCACCATGCAGGGAGCCTGACGTGGGACTCGATCCCAGGTCTCCAGGATCACACTCTGGAACGAAGGTGGCGCCAAACCACTACACCACCCGGGCTGCCCCACTACAGTATTATTAAGCACAGTTGCCATGTTGTACCTTAGATGCCCAGTATTTATAACTGGAAGTTTGTACCTTTTGACTAATATTTTTCCATTTCCCCTACCTCCAGCTCCTGGCTCTTTTGTCATGTAATTGATGGATCTACTCTGTTTCTGTAAATTTGGCTGTTTTAAGATTTCACATATAAGTGATATCATATAGTATTTGTCATTCTCTGACTTATTTCACTTAGCATAATGCCCTCAACATTCATCTGTGTATTCCAAATGGCAGGAGTTCCTTCTTTCTTATGACTGAATGATATTCCATTCTGTATCTATACCTACAAATATATACTACATTTTCCTCATCCATTTATCTATCAATGGATTCTCAGGTATAAATTTAGTCTGTTTGAGTTCTTTTACTTTTTTAAAAAATACTTTACAATTTTGTCAATTATACCTCAATAAATCCAGAAAAAAACATTATTTGGTAAATTCTTAGGAGAATTAATTAAGAATAAAAATCTCATGATGCCTGCTACTTAATCTCAAGTGATTTAGGTAAAAATGGAAATTATGGAGACAGAGAAGGAAAATGGGAAGAGGAGGGTAGAAGGAATAAAAACAGAATGCAACCACTGAACCATTGACATTAGTTCTAGCTCAAAAATACACAGGAATTCATTGTATCATTCTTCCAGCTTTTCTGTAAAGATGATTCCAGATGATCACATTGAAATTGAGTGCTCTATAATCTTACCCAAAGTTGTAACCTTTTATGCTATTTTGGATCAGTGATTTTAATACATTAGCTTTAGTTTATACCAGCCTGTTTTAAAATTTCAAAGTTCGAAACACTGGTATAGATAAACACATTTAGAACCATTTACAGTTGTAAACATAATTGGAAAAAAAAAAGATTGTCAACAAAGGAAATAAATATTCTACATAATAAAGTAAAAAAAACCAAATCTGCCATTTATCAGCTGTGAGCTTTTGGATAATTTTCTCAGCATCTCTGGTTCTCAATTTCTTCATCTATAAAGAGGGAATAGTAAAGACACCTACATTATAGGATTATGGTGAAGATTAAATTAGATAATCCATGTAACACACATAGCAATTTCTGACGCATCGTAAACATTTAAAATAATGATAGCCTATGGCAGGAAAAAATATCTCTGGGCAAAAGTCATCCTTCTGCATTCTGCACTTTTCAGAATAAATCTGTAATAACATCCACCCTACCCCCAGTTCTTTGTTGTTGTTGTTGTTGTTTTTAATGTAGGCATTTATTGTCATAAACTTCCTTTTTAGAACTGCTTTTGTTTCATCCCATAGATTTTGGCTGTTGTACTTCGACAGAAATGGCTATTGGTTACCTTAGTGACAAAACCTGCCTGTGCCCTCTGCTGCTGCTGAGGCCCATGCTGACAAACACTATGAAGCCCTCTGCTGTGAAAGCTTCAGGGAATCTGTGACTTGCACAGGGCCTGTTCAGGTCCTTAGTAACAATGTTGCAGGGGTCCTGCCCCCACCTGCTGCATGGTTGATCCTGATAATTCCTGTTCTTCATTGTCCCTCACTGTCTGCAGTCATCTCAGCTAAACCAAGGCCCCTAGAAATCTTTCCTGTGCAGTTACCCCGTTTTTTGCTCCACTATATTGCTATAGATTCATAAATGTTCTTGTATTATTTTCCTGATTTCATAAAATTATTTATTGGTTTTCTTGTAGCTCTCTGAGAACTTAGAGGACAACTGTTTTGAATTTTTTGTCACGTAATTGATGAATCTAAATTTCTATAGAGTCACTTACTGGAAGTTTTCTGCCTTCATTTAGTAGTCTCATGTTTCCCTGTTTCTTCCTGATCCCTGTAGCCTTGCATGTGTGTCTTTTAGGTAGAAACTAAATATGAGCAATGGAAGGAACTCCCTAAGGCAGAGTCCCAAGTTCTTGAGGGAGGAATGATAGAGACATGAGCTAAGGCAAGAATGGTAAATAAATAAACTACACATTAAAAGCCTGGGGGCAAAACTATCCTTACCTTGTGGCTTCTAAGGCCACAGGGCTTGGAAGGGTCTGATATAGATCAAGAGCCACAGGTGGAGAGCATGCCTTCTCCTCTTCCACCTCTACCTCAGGGTAACTCCTAGACTCATTACAATGTATTTGCATTGCTGGTAGAGCGCCCCCCCTCCCACAATGGAGAAAGACTGCCATGAGTGTTCAAGTACAAACCTTATAAGGTCAAAAACTTCTCTCCCAACCTGTGGGAGGAGTTTCCCAAATAACTGGAGGCTGCCCCCGTTAGAGATCAACCCACTGTACTTCACAGCTTCTCCCAGCCAAGAGACACTAAACAATATCCAATCCCAAAACAATCTAGGGGCCAGTTCACTTTGCAGAACCTGCCTGTTATCCCACCTTGAGAATGTATTTTGCTTTAATAAAGTCTAGCCTAGTGATGCACGACACCAAGTATAGAGGCATGTTGAGGTTGAAGGGTATGTGGTGTCTTGTTGGCTCAGGCATCTGGAGTCTACAACATGGACAATTCTGTGATCTTTAGTGAGAGCTATAGGGGCTTACATTAGATCCACAGGCTGTTGGGGTCTTCAGCAATGCCTTCAAGTCCGGCTGCTAGGGATCAGAGTAGGCTGTAATGGTGGCCAGAGCTGGTTCTAGGCACACACATGGCTGTGGGAGCTGGCTGCCTATGCCTTCATGGTGGTTGCAGCAAGCATCCATAGTAAGAGCTGAGGCCAACTGCAAGCACACAAGCAGCTGCTGGGGCACGGGCTGTCCATGTGTACTTGAGTTAGAGCCAGTAGTATGCAGGTGCCTGAGTACAGGGGCTAGCAGCAGGCCTATTCAGCAGTGAAGGCCAGTCTCTGGAGTAGGGATCCAGATCCATTGCAACTGTGGGTTTCTCGGCACTCCATTCCCAGTTGGGTGACTATAGATGTTAACTTCCAGCCTGTGCACAATGGGGGTGGGGGGTGGGCAGTTGTTGGAACCTATGCAACCATATTATACCTGCACAGGTGCAGAGGCTGGGGCTTGTCTTTAGGTATATGGATCCTATACTCTAGCAGAAGGTGGGAGGGATAAAGAAGGGATAAAGAAGGATAAACTCAGGCATCTAGCTTCTGCTAATGCAAAAACCTGTGACTTGAACACCTTAGCAGTGAAACATACAGAGGGTCCCCAGTACTGTACTGGTTTTTGGTTTCCTTAGTGGTAAAAGCTGTCAGGGTCCTCTGCAGAGCAGATTATTGGGGTCCAAGAGGAAGTGGTCAGTGATGAAAGCTGAGGGATCTGATGAAAGCATCCAAAAGGGCTATTGTAGTCCTCAGTAGTGAAGGCTGCTGTGATTCGTGGCATTGCAGACCACTGGGACCCCTGGGAACCATGTTAATCCCCACCACCTGGCTGATACTGGTAATGTGAAAGAAGATTCCAAATTGAAGTAAGAATTGCAAAGACAGTCATTTAAAACAGGGTGAAGGAAATTAAGAAAGCAAGGCCTATACTTGTTTCCTGTTTCAATTTTTGGAATACCATGGACTTTGAACTTTGTCAATTGCAATTAGTTGCATCTGGACCACGTTTTGTAACACATTTTTCTACTTTGGATTGAAATGGAGACACAATATCTAACTAAATAGCTGATCATTTATTAGGTAGCCAGCTCAACTGGGTCAACATCCATCACAATTCCTTCAATATAAGTTATGTAAATTTGTTTTTTACCTTTCTAAATCTACAGTCCACTTGCAATTTGGAAAATACCTTCGAGGGATCCCTGGGTGGCGCAGCGGTTTGGCGCCTGCCTTTGGCCCAGGGCGCGATCCTGGAGACCCGGGATCGAATCCCACGTCGGGCTCCCGGTGCATGGAGCCTGCTTCTCCTTCTGCCTATGTCTCTGCCTCTCTCTCTCTCTCTCTCTCTCTCTCTCTCTCTCTCTGTGTGACTATCATAAATAAATAAAAATTAAAAAAAAAAAAAGGGAAAATACCTTCGATTTCAGTCCACTGAAAATGTGATCCCTAAGACTGCAAATAAATGCTTTTGTTTGCCTTATAGCTTCTTGTTGGTGGACAATAGCCTCTGCCTTTTTTCCTTATTCCTAGCCATCTCTAGATATCTCAGCTTTGCTAATCTTTGAGTAGGGGGAAACAGAAGCAGATCCTTCATGCAGTGCCCCAAAATGCTGGGGAAGCCAGTTGCTCACTTCATTCTTTTCCCTGAGGGGAACTTGTGGCTCTGAGCAGTACCTGGAGGATGGAATGATGCAGGCAAAGTAAAACTGTTCTTCCTACCCTTTTGTGTGGTTATTTAGGATTTTTGTTCCACCGTGTTGCTGAACCTTGTTGAGCAAATATTTGAGCTCTCTCAGAGCTTTTTTTTTTTTTTTTTTTTTTTTTTTTTGTGCATAGCTAATTGTTCTTTGTTGGGAGATTAGAGGCTGGGTTCTCCTATTCCATCACCTTAGTGACATTTTATAGGTTCTTTTTTTTTTTTTTTTCTATATGTTCTTAATTAGACTCATGAGCATCTTCAGGTCTATTTTCATTTATGACTTGCTGTCTAAGTCCTGTTTTTTGTGGAGAGATAAAGGTTAATATCTTATACTCCACCATCTTACTGATGTCACCCGCAGTTTGATTTCTTATCACATCGTATGACTTGGATACTTTATTCTTCTTTCTTCTACATGAAACTTTTGATTATATTGGACCTACCTAGATAATTTAAGATAAAGTCACTATTTTATAGTCAGTTGATTACAACCTTAATTCCATCTGAAATCATAATTCCCCTTTCTCATGTAAAGGAACAGATTCACAGACTTCAAGGATTAGGATGTAAATATCTTTTGGCAGGAGTGGGGCATTATTCTTACTACCACATCAGTACTTGGCTTTACTTTTAGACTTACGAGGCTTTTAAAAATACAATCTGAGATTATTTTTAATGAAAACATCCAGCACACCAAATTTATGAAGGTCAATATGGTAAATTGCTATTGCTTTCCTCTTGGAAATAATCCCAATCAAATGAGTCCTCTCTTATTTTGTAATCAAGAATAATATTTCTTGGAATGCCTGTGTGGCTCAGTGGTTAAGCATCTGCCTTCAGCTAGGAGCATGATCCCAGGGTCGGGGATGGTGTCCTGCATTGGGCTCCCTGCGAGGAGTCTGCTTCTCCCTCTGCCTGTGTCTCTGCCTCTCTCTCTGTGTCTCTCATGAATAAATAAGTAAAATCTTTAAAGAAAAGAAGAAGAAGGAGGAGGAGGAAGAGGAGGAGGAGGAGAAGAAGGAGGAGGAGGAGGAGGGGAAGGAGGAGGAGATTATTTCTTTGGGTTCCTGAATGGCTCAATCAGTTGAGCTTCTTTCTGACTGTTGGTTTCAGCCCAGGTCATGGTCTCATGAGTCATGAGATTGAGCCCCACAGCAGGCTCTGTGATCATAGGGAGTCTGCTTGAAAATTCTCTCCCTCTGCCCCTCCCCACAATCATTTTCTTTATCTGTCAAGTGAATAAATAAATAAATAAATCTTCAACAAAGAAGAAGAAAAAGAATCTTTCTTTGAGATTCCTTTTGACCAAAAGAGAGGTTACCCTTCAGAGAAATTTTGTGTTTCATTAGTAAACTACACACCACCTATAGCACCCCCTTCTGGGTTGTCAGATCCTAATCCTGGTCTGTTGTCTTTTGAGATATTTTATACTTTGTTCTAAATTTCAGGTAATTAATGGACATGTAAATTGCCTCATCTAGTGGAGACACAGTTGACTTCCATCAGTTTCAGTACCTACTGGTAAATTGGACTGGATCTAATTAATCACTTTGTCCAAAGGGTCAATCCCTAACAAAACTACAATTTTACCAAGTTTCTCTAATACTGTCTATAATCCCCCAAACTTACTTTGCCAATAGTTCTCTCTCCTGTCAGACTTAGTGTAACAGAGAAGTAAAACGTGACTGCCCAGATCACTATCATAACTCTGGGTTGCCTTGGGGCTAGCCCTTTTCCTCAGGATCTAAAAAAACTTTGCAAGCTAAAGCCCAACTATTTGATATAAATCTTAAAGGATTCACTACTGCCAACAGACCATGCATGGGCCAGAATTCTTCTTGGACAAGCTGTTGCCTGGACCATAAAGAAGTCTGACAAAATACTAATAAGTTCATGCAAGTGAGAAGTAACCAAGGCTGTAGTCAACATCAAGAACATGATGTTATAAAGAGTTTCAAGAATTGAACTAATACGGCTGAATAACCACTAACAACCTCTTGGAATCTTCTAGAATGGTTAACCTTAGGTTTTAACTCCAGACACTTTACTCTAAAATAGTCTATATTAGTATTCCTATTTCATTTTAGGCCTCCGTCTTATAAGATGCCTGACTTCTCAGACAACAAACCATTGTCAGCACATATGTTCTCAACTTTGAACCATTCATCAGATAATGGAACTAATTCTACAGAAAAAAACACCAATAAGAATCATCCAGAGACTATTTCTTAAATGCTGCTTCACTTCATTCAGGAAGTTTATGATCAATTCAGAGTTGTTCATCAATTAACAATATTTGTTTTAAACAAAAGAAAAGGTTGACATGATGAACTCTATCATGACTTCGATAGAACTCACAGATGATTTGCTTCTTATGTGTCTCTATAAAACTCCAGGTCTTTTCCTTTTATTTGAAACATTCCTCATTAATTAATGTTTCCCTAACACTTTAGCCTAAATAAAATACAATTGCTACACTTTGTCTTTTACAATGTAAACTCTTTAAAGTACACTTTTTCACAAATGGATAATTATGTAATAATATAAATATGATATTGAAAGTGATAGAAATAATGACAATTATGAGATAACGATGACAATGACAATGATGATG
Source organism: Canis lupus familiaris (assembly GCF_011100685.1). Lineage (NCBI taxonomy): Eukaryota > Metazoa > Chordata > Mammalia > Carnivora > Canidae > Canis > Canis lupus. Next base: position 24,835,620 of record NC_049253.1, on the reverse strand, counting down.
AAGGAATCAAGTTATCATATAGTTCTAGAGCTCGGATATCCCAGACCATGCTCATGGAGGAGAAATCACAAATTAGAAAAGCTACATTCCTTTTCGGGCACTAACAGAGAATTTGTTTTCTTGCCTTTCCTGGGTTGTAAAATTCCCTGGCTCCTGTCCTCTTCCTCCATCTGCAAAGTACATCAACCCATCCTGCTTCCTTCAGCGCTGTTTTTTTCCTACTCCAACCTTCCTGCCTCCCTTTTAAAATGACATTTGTGATTCCCCAACTGGATAATCTAGGATATTCCCCTGACTTGAAGATCTTTAATCACATAATGCAAAGTATCTTTTGTTATACAAGGCAACATATTCAGACCTGGGACTAGAATATGGACAACTTGGAAGGGGAGCATTATTAAATCTACCATAATATCTTGTTAAACTACATATAAGTCGGGACACCTGAATGGCTCAGCTGTAGACTGTCTGCCTTCAGCCCAGGAAGTGATCCTGGAGTTCCGGGATCTAGTCCCACATCGGGCTCACTGCAGGGGGCCTGCTGCTCCCTCTGCCTGTGTCTCTGCCTCTCTCTCTGTGTCTCTCATGAATAAATAAATAAAATCTTTAAAAAAAAACAAAACTACATTTAAGTCAGTTAATATAGGCAAAATTCAATTTTATCTAAATTGTCTAGCTACTCTTTTACCTTCCTAATTCTTAGAAGTAGACACCTAGAGACACAGACCATTTATGATGGGAAGGGCCAATGATGCCATTTTTCATTGCTTCTCATTCTTAAGACTTTGTACCAACAACCTTACTCATAAAAAATAAAGTTCAAGGCAGTAATGGATTGAGTGCTTTCACTTTAGTGTTTAGCATTATTCAAGTATCTATTCCTTAAAACTCTACTATGAAGTTAGTATATGTCAGACTCAGGACTAGGGCTGAGAAAGCAAATATAAAAGATATAGTACTGCATTCAAGACACACATGGCCAAATGAAGACTGAAGAATTTAGACCAAAGTTATGCTGCAATGTAATTAATACTATAAGTATAAACAAGCTCATTTGTTAGCCTATTAGTTATGGGGTTTTTTTCCTCCTTTTCATTTTGAATCTTTGTTTTCAGTAAACTGAGTATTTTCTTTTGATATTAATATTTAAGTGTTTCCTATTGAAAATTTATCTTATTTATATAAAAATAGTATGTATAGGGCACCTGGGTGACTCAGCGGTTGAGCGTCTTACTTTGGATCAGGTCATGATCCCTGGATCCTGGGATCAAGTTCTACATCAGGCTCCCCACAGGGAGTCTGCTTCTCCCTCTGCCTATGTCTCTGCCTCTCTCTGTGTGTCTCTCATGAATAAATAAATAACATATTAAAAATAAATAAAAATAATATGTATAAATAAGAAACAAACATTTATTTATCTTAGCATAAAACTTAAATCTGCCTCTTGTTCACTAGATGCATGGTGGGAGTTATTACATCCATCTTCTATTGTGCATCATCAGTGCTACCCCTGAGATAATAGTAGCTCATAGAGTCAGATATCTAGGACATACTAAGAAAGTAGGAGTACTACAGGGAAAGTTAACAGCTTATGTGTATTTAACTCTCACAGTCAACTCAGAAGATCGTTGAGTTCCAAACAACTATACATTTTGCAGAACTGTGCAAACATCTGTCCCAGTTTCAGTCACCCCTGCTGAGTGTGCCCATGCTTGAGCCACTTCATGGATTAATTATTGCAGTATCTTAATGTTTTGTCTCCAAAAACAAGCCTTAAGGATAATGCAAACTTAAACAAATCCAAGCATTATAGTGAGGTAACTAAAATATGTATAGAAATACATTGAAAATCTAAACTTTTATTTAAAATCAAATAAGTCAGAAAGCAGCATCATTAGTTACTACTATCAGTTGGGATTAATTTGATTGCAAGAAGTAGAAACTCACTCTGTCTAAATCGAGCAAAATGGACTCTATTAGAAAGACATTTGAAACACAGAATCCAAGGTATGCTAAAAAATTAGACTTAAAATTATAGACACTACAGTATGTCTTGAGTCCAGAAAATAGAAACAGAATAACATTCCTATAACAAGATGATTATGGTCAATTTTATCCCCTTGGCATGACTAGAAATATATCCATTTTAATTCCCATTTTCCTTCTGCTCACAATCCAATTTTCAGCAAGTAACAATATATTAGTCTAGCCTAGGAAACATGCCATTGGTTAGTGGACATGGAGAAAAAGAAAATTTCTCTAAATGAGAAGTGGAATACAAGTATTGAAAAAAGTTATGTATTTACCACCTACAATGCATGTTTCTATTTCCCTATTACATAAAGATACTAAAGAAAGATTCTATTTGTCTGTAACAGTAAGTGATGCTTAATTATTTATATAATATGTATAAGTTTTAAGATATCCTAACATGACTTCCAGTTTAGAGATGCAATGAACTGAAAAAGTTTCCACCCTTAGAAGAAAAAACTGGACATGCAGAAAATTATGTGTGCAGAAAATTATGTGAAACCATCAAATAATAGATGTCACAAGACAAATGGCTATCCCAAAGGGATACACTTGCAGGGAGAGATAGGAGCCAAGTATTTGTGTATCTGTGGAAGAAACCGCTGGACACCATATAATCTTAAACTAGAAATTTTCAGAATATGAGCTAGTAACAGAGTAAAAATTTCCTGGCGGATGTAGTATTAGGGGAATTCCTATTCTTTTACAGATTTTTTTTGTTCAGGAACTCTAATGAAGATTCCTGAGAAAGCTCATCTATTGAGAATAGAGACCAAGAACCATCTTCCTAAACAAGGAGAAAGAATAGATTCTGAGAACACATGCAAAAATCCATCTCAGTTGGAGAAGGGAACTCCATCCAGTCAATCTCCCTGTTTTGATTTGTTAAGGCTATCAACAAAATACCATAGACTGGGTGGCATAAGCAAAATAAAATAACTTTATTGTCTCACACTTCTGGAGACTAAAATTCCAAGACCAAAGTGTCAGAAAAAAATGATTTCTTCTAAGGTCTCTCTCTTTGTCTTGTAGATGGCTACCTTTGTTGCTGTGTCCTCAGTTGGTTTTTCCTCTGTGCACCTGTATCCCCAGAGTCCCTTTGTGTGTTCAAATTTCCTCTTCATAAAGACGTTCTAGTCAGATTGGATTAAGGCCCACCAGGATAACCTGATTTGTAATCTAACCACTCTTTTAAAGGTCCAAAGTCCAAATACAATGTTCTGAGATACTGGAGTTTAGGGATTCAACATATGAATTTGGGGTGTGGGGAGAGGGAAAGAAACACAGTTCATTCAGCCCATAACTCTATGTCATCTAAGAGAAAAAAATAGTCTTAATCTGCAAAGAAGAGTACCCCAAGGACCAAGACTAAAAACTGGAGGATATCCACCATAGCTCAAAAGGAAATGGGGAGAAAAACTATCAATAGAATTATGGAGGAAGGACAAATACATTTGTGAAGGTCATACGCCCAAGAAATGAGCCTACTGTGTACTCCAAAGACTAAGACTCACTCAGCTCCTTTGCATATGCTTCCCTGTCCTGCATTCTACCACTACACTAACACACTTGCAATAATACTAGTGTAATAATACTATTATTACAATACTATTGTAATAATAATAATTACAGCTGGGATATATTTTTCTTTTCTTTCTTTCTTTTTTTCTTTTTTTCAGCTGGGAGATCTGTAGAAGACAGATTCTCTCTGAGGAACATCTCAGGGGAGACTTGAGCCAAGAGTAGAGAAAAAAACAAGGTCACTAGAGGAATCTGAGCCTTCTACTGCCCCCGCAACAACAACATACTTCAAACAGCACAGCTTCTGACTAGATTAACTTATGTACTGACTTTACATACCTATTACCTCAGTATCTATGGTCCTATATAACCTGCCCAGCTATAAACAAAATTTTGCAAAAGATTATAAAAAGCAAGAAAAGAAAGCAGTATGAAAATACAAGCAGTATGAAAATACAATTATCAGAACCAGGCTCAGATATAACAGTATACCAATATTATCAGACAGATTTTATTATGATTATTATTATTATTAATTTTTATTTTTTTTAAATTGGATATCAGATTTTAAGATAACCATAATTAATATGTTGAAGACTCTAATGGAAAAGATACTCAAATGTGCTAGATCAGGTAGGTTATTTCAGTACAAAGATGGAATATATTAGAAACAATCAAATAGAAATACTAGAAATTAAAAACACATTAACAGAGAAGGACCAATACCATATGATTTCACTTACATAGAATCTAAAAAATAAAACAAATTAACAAACAAAAAGCAGAAACATATCCATAAATACAGAAAACAAACATTATTACCAGAGGGGAGAGGGGGGGAAGAGGGACAAAATGGGTGAAGGGGAGTGGGAAATATAGGCTTCCAATTATAGAATGAATAAATCATGGCATTAAAAGGTACAGCACAGGGAATATAGCCAATAGTATTGTAATAGTGTTGTATTGTGACAGATGGTAACTGCACTTATAGTGAGCATTGCACAAATACAAACTTTCAATCACTATTGTACACCTGAAATTAACATTGTGTGGCAACAACACTTCAACAAAAAATTATATAAAACATACATATATAAAGAGTAACAGAAATGAAAAATACCTTCGATGTGCTTATTAGATTCAAACAGCCAAAGAAAGAATAAGTTATATGCAAGCAATAAATTATTGAACACTACATCTGAAACTAAGTATATACTTACTATATGTTGGCTAATTGAATTTAAATTTAAAAAAGTATAAGTGAACTTGAAAATAGGGCAATAAAAATAGAAATTATACAAATTGATATAAAAAGAGGGAAAAAAAGTAAAAAAAAAAAAAACAAACAACCTAGAAACAAAGCATACATGTTCTGCAATGTATCAAAAAGTGTACCACATGTGTAACTGGAATATCAGAAGGAAATAAAAGTGAAAACAAAGCAAAATAAATATTTGAAAAAATAATGGCTTTAAAATTTCCAAAATCAGTGACAGAAATCAAACCATACACCCAAGTCACTCACGGACACCAAACCACAGAGAACATCAGGAAGAATAATAGTGACACAACAAACAAACTAGGCATGTCATACTCAAATTGAAAAAAAATATATCAGAAAATTTTGAAGGCAAACTGGGTGGGCTAGAAAAGTAAGGTCACCTTACATACAAAGGAAAAAAGACAAGAATGGTTGTGTATGGTTTCTATTAAAAACCATGCAAAAAAAGTAGATGATAGAATGAGATCTTAAAAGTTTTTAAAGTCAAAAATGAACTACTGGGAGTTCATCAAGATAAAAAGTTTCTTCACAGCAAAAGAAACAATCAACAAAACTAAAATGCAAACAACTGAATGGGAGAAGATATTTGCAAATGACTTTAGATAAAGGGCTAGTATCTAAGATCTATAAAGAACTTATCAAACTCAACACCCAAAAAATTAAAAAAAAAAAAAAAAGCCTAGTTAAGAAATGGGCAGAAGACATAAACAGGCATTTCTCCAAAGAAGACATACAGGAAAGATGTTCAACATGACTCATCATCAGGGAAATACAAATCAGAACCACAATGAGATACCATGTCACATCAGCCAGAATGGCTAAAATTAACAACTCAGGAAAAACAGATATTGGTGAGGATGGGGAAAAAGGGGAACCCTTTTACACCATGAGTGGGAATGCAAACTGGTGTAGCCACTCTATAAAACAGTTTTTCAAAAAGTTTAAAATAGAACTAACCCTATGACCCAGCAATTGCACTATTAGGTGTTTACCCAAAGGATATAAAAATAGTGATTCGAAGGGGCAGATGCACACAAATGTTTACCTCAGCACTATCCACAATAGCCAAAATATGGAAAGAGCCCAAATGTCCATTGACTAATGAATAGGTAAAGATGTGGTGTGTGTGTGTGTGAGTATAATGGATTTTATATATAATGGAATATTACTCAATCATCAAAAAGAATGAAATCTTACCATTTGCAATGACATGCATGGAACTAGAGGGTATTAGGCTAAGCGAAATAAGTCAGGCAGAGAAAAACAAATACCATATGATTTCACTCATATGTAGAATTTAAGAAACAAAACAGATGAACATAAAGGAAGGGAAGGAAAAGCAAAATAAGGTAAAAATGTAGAGTGAATAAGCCATAAGACACTCTTAACTATAAGAAACAAATAGGGTTTCTGTGGCAGGTAGAGGGGGAAGGTGGGAAAATGGACTAAATGGGTGACAGGCATTAAGGTGAATACTAGGTGTATTTTGCATATAACAAAAGATGAATCACCAAATTCTACACTTGAAACTAATACTAGACTATATGTGAACTCACTTAAATTTAAATAAAATCTTGTAAGAAAAACAAGTTTTTAAAGAAAAAATAACCTGCCAACTCAGAATTCTATATCCAGAAAAGTTGTCCCTAAAGATGAAGAAGAAACAAAGACTTCTCAGGAAAAACAAAACAACACAGAAACTGGTATAAGTTTATAGCCAGCAGACCTATCTTATAAGATTGTTTATAAGAAGTTATTCAGTCTGATGTGATAAAATAAGGTCAGAAATCTATACACAATATTTAAATAGCATCAAAATTCGATGAATGAATGTAAAACAATTTTTTTCTTTATCTTATTGTAATTGCTGTAAATGGTAGCTGACTAGTGAGGGCGATAACAGCACAATGTGTGTTAGTTTATAGCATATGTTAAAACTTTATTAACAGAGAATTTTTAACTATGACCTAAATTTTGATGCTGTGACTACCTACAGGTATCCCTCAAATGCCAACAATGGAATATATTTCCTTGATTACTTAAAATAAATTTATTATCTGCTTTGGATTGATTTTAAAGCTTTATCCCATTAGTTCCTTCCCATAGCATGTTATCATTCTAACTAGGTCTTTCACAACGTGCATTCACAAGTATGACACTCTAAAAACACCGCATTCCCACTTGGTCACAGCAAACATTTTTGACATGCCATAATTAACAGAGGGTTTCTTAAAAAGCAACTCTTTGAATTTCTATATAACGCTTAGTAAGAGCAGTTTAGCCATCTCTATCAGTCAAATGAATAGAACAACAGAATATTTCTATTATGTAAAAAAAAAAAGCCTTGTGAGATAAAATTACAAAAGGGAACATTATACAATACAGGTTTTAGATTTATTTTTTCTTTTTTTTATGTATTTATGATAGTCACAGAGAGAGAGAGAGAGAGAGGCAAAGACACAGGCAGAGGGAGAAGCAGGCTCCATGCACTGGGAGCCCGATGTGGGATTCGATCCCGGGTCTCCAGAATCGCGCCCTGTGCCAAAGGCAGGCGCCAAACCGCTGCGCCACCCAGGGATCCCACAATACAGGTTTTAAACATAGTTTCATTATTATGTTGATCAATTGGAAATGGTTGAAGTCCTCTATACAATTAGCATACATCTTGATTAATTTGCACTTTATTGAAAACATAATTATAAAGTAATTAGGAAATCTTAAAATGTCATTAACTTTGTCCTCCATGGATTTAGCAGCCCAGAAAGATCCATCTAAAATTTTGGAATTTCCCTTTAAAAATCAGCCAACATATAAATGAAAATAAAATTTGTATATATAATAAGTAGCATTTGTTCTTAAAATCATTTCCCCAAAAGTATCTTGTTTATTGGGTTTCACTTTTTCATGTTTCTCCCATTGCCAGTTTTCTTTTAAATTTTATTAGGTTTCCATTAAGCATCTGATCTGAATTTTTTCTTTATGTTACCATAAGTTTTCTATGTATAGGAATAAATATATAGTATATATAATAGTATGTATAAATATCATATATTAATAGCATATATAATATTTATAACTAATAAATATTAAACATTAATAAAATCAGCATAACAGTACATATAAATATATGGTATACATAAATATATGGTATATATAAATATATGGTATATATGCATATACAGCATTTAGAGTATATATTATATATACCATATATATGGCAAATGTATAATATACATAGGCACAATTTACACACCATAATTTGCTGTGGAATTACTGTCCTGAAGGGAAATATTTGCAACCATTGAGAGAAAAAATAAACCACAGATATAAAAACTTGTAGAATACACTTATTCCTCATAGATAATACTATTGGATCTGATTTCAAGTTTTGGACTCTCTTGCTTTTTTCTCCTCAGGAATTTTAACTTATTCACCCTTTATAGGAAGGAAAGAGAATCAATGCAACTCTAAAGGAAAAAAATAATAGTTTTTCTTTTAATACGGTTTTAATCTGTGGAAATAAATGATGTAGGACTTCAGTTTAATTATAGGTATTAAAGTTCTTTGTTTGCTTCTGGTCTCCAAAAGGAGAAAAAAAGGAGAAAAGATTATCTTTGTGGAAACAAACTGTCATGACATGCAAACCATAATCTGTGATATTACCTTGCAAATAACTTAAATATAGACAAAAGCAAGGGATCTGCTGAGAAAAAGACAAAATGTTGTGCAATTGTAGAAAATGGATGCTTTTAAATCACAGGCATTATACTTTTAAAGAGCCTATAGTATCAAGATCAACATCTGGGAACATTTGAACATACTAGGTGTTTGCATACACTTATTACACAAAACAAAACTACGACATTCACGTATGGTATTTTTATGTCTGTGGCAAATTTTACTGAGGTATGGAAAGAGAAGATCTACTTTTCAAAATGCAAACATCTTTATGATTTTTAAAAATATATCCCAAAATTGAATCCTTTAATTACCTTCCTAGTTTCATGCCCTTTTGCTTTTTCCCAATTTCATTAATTCTGTTTCCTAGAGTTTTTCACTATTCTTTGCCCGAGATTCTCCTTTTAATATGCAAGTAATTCATTGCTTCAAACATGGGCCATTTACATCAGCCTTTTCTACTCATGCTCTCGTGAGGTGTCTCTGTAATAAGTGCAATAACTAATAAGGGCATCAACTGTATATCATTTCATGGCAAAATGATCACTAACATTCTTTAGTACCTACTATATGCTAATACTCTATAAAGATCTTAATATTTTAATCCTCACAATAGTCTTACAGGGTATGTATTTTTATCTCTAATTTTGGAAATAAATGAGAGGTCAGAGAGTAAATTATCCAAAGTCACAGTTTCAGTAACTGGAGGCACCTGATATTAAACCTGTCTAAACATCATGCCTGCGCTTCTATTAATTACATTTATCTGACTGATTCCAGGCCATCAAAGAACAGACTATACTTAATTCCTGTTGTTTAATAAGGCCCAGAAGTATGTACCTAATTTTAAAGTGATATAAACCAAAAATAGTTAAAATAATTGCTGTACTCAATGAGGTAAATGTCAATTATCTATATATTTCTTTTAGGTGGAAAAGCTCTTCTCTAACAATGGCAGATGAAAGAAGTATCTCTACACTTTATTGTCTGTTTACTTCTGCTTTGGTGCATGTTTTTGATCTTCCACCAGCATTCCTTATTTGTTTTATTTTCATTTACTAATGAAGCCTTTAGCTTATGTTAGAACATCAAACATTTAAAAGCTCATGGTAATCTGCTTCACACTGAAATCTGTCCACGTTATCATCTTAAGGTGGTATCATTAACATTGCTACAGCATGGTATCTGCTCAGACTGGTATTAAATCTGCACATGCTCGGAAACGCTTTCGTTTTGGATGGATCTTGAAAGGTATTTTGGTTTTGGCTTTACAAAGTACTTTCTGGCGTACCTTTTGTCTTCCTAGTCACATTCATCTCAGCCAGACTTTCAAGCTACTAAACTCTTCCCTAGGCAGTTTTTGTTTAAATTAACCCACATTTTATTACATTTCATCTCTCAAAACTAAGATTCAAGATTCTTTGCAATATTAGATAAAACGTGTTTTTCCTCATAAGCCATTTTTTTCTGTCAGTATTTGAAATGGTTAATTTTTATCACAGGGTATAGTGACTTTGTTAAGTAGTACATAGTGACTTTGTTTTTTTGCAATTCTGTTATTTTCTTTCTTTCTCATGATTTTCCTTTCTCCATCATCTTTATACTTTAGCATTAGAATCAATGTATGCTGATTTAAACAACCATACCAAAAGTGATGATAATTGAAAAACTAACTGCTAAAGTTAAAGAAAAGATTGGAAAGTGCTATTTTGAAAACAGGCTTTTAAGCTAAATAAATAGGTATTTATATAGTTTCATTTCTAGCACTTTTCTCCAACATTTTCTGAATGCATTTCATTATTACTTGACATTAGCATTTAAAAATATTTTCAGTATAAACAATTATAATTGTACAGAAGACATCAAAAGCAAATTTTATCTACTTAGGACATAACCAAGATGCTAATTGGTAGTGTTTGAGGAATATATTGAATTTAGCATTATAAGCAGATATTATTAATTTCCTGGAGGTTTGCCCACACTTTACAGTTATATCTGATTCTAAATTTCAATTAGTGCCTGTCTATAATTGAGGCTATATGAGGCATCAGAAAAATAGTAATAGTTTCACGAGTTTTGAAGTCATATATGTCTGCCTTCAAATTATAATTAGTCATCCATTTAACTTTGACCTGTTATACAAACTCTAAGATCCTCAATTTCTTCAACTGTAATATAAAATGTTAATTTTTTGAAAAATCTTTTAAAAATTCCATGAGCTTTTAAAAAAGTACTTACCAAAGTAACAAGTTATGTGAATGACAAGTGGATACCATTCCTATAATTTGCTGAGGTAAAAATATTTGCATTTTTATTAAAGGAGAAGAAAGGTGGGCAGCCCGAGTGGCTCAGCGGTTTAGAGCCGCATTCAGCCCGGGGCATGGTCCTGGAGACCTGGGATCGAGTCCCACGTCAGGCTTCCTGCATGGATCCTGCTTCTCCCTCTACCTATGTCTCTGCCTCTCTCTCTCTCTGTCTCTCTCTCTCTCTCTGTCTGTCTCTCATGAATAAATAAATAAAATCTTTAAAAAAAAAAGAAAAGAAAACAAAGAGCAAGGGAAGGAAAGAGAAAGCAAAGGATTTCCAAAATACTGGAATCTTTGAATAAATTTTAAGATGATTCAAGTTTTCTAACAACGTTTTTATGACATTACTTTCAACACAGTAGGTTCCTTATGTTTTCTTGTAAAATAAGTTTAAAAAATGTTTGGCAGACAGAGTATATATCTATATTCAGCAATATTTCTTGAGGACTAACTATGCACTCTGCTATTTGGGGTGATAGGACAGTGCATGAGGCACCCTCGCTCCCTCCTTGTTGTTAAGCAGGAGAAAGCTGTATTGCATTAAGTTGGGTACATGTGCTTCAACAAGTCAGAATCCTAGCTTAACGTCAAGCCGGTGCCAAACAAATTCCTGACATGTTGACATCATTGCTTAAAGAGTATATAAAAGTACATGCTCAAGGCAAAGCAGCGCCGATTATGACCTACTAAATCATAAAAAAATGAATAGGCGTTGGTACAGAATTTGCAAATTAAGGCCGAATTGGGGTTTTGTTTTGAATTTTGAATCCCTTCAAGTGTAGTGCCAAAAAAATATAGCATAGAAACTTACCAACTCACAAACTTAAAGTTAGGAACTTTCATAAATATAAACAGTACTCCAGAGTAAAACCTTTTGACATTTTGCCAACAGGTAAAGGAAGTTCTAACAGAAAAATGTAGCCATGTTCATTTTATTATGTTTGCTCTTTTTTGTACTTTGTGCTGATTGTCATTATGAAACATATCATATTTATGTTACGCACTAAATAATTAAAACATTGAAAGCATCTAGTAAAATGATGCATAGATTATAATGGGAAATGGAGATTCATATCAGTGTTATGCTTATCACTGAGTCCCTTAAGCAGTTTTCAACAGGTTCTGTCTGTCCAACTTATATCTAGAGGCAAATCTTTCACTTTATGCCACCAACACCAAGATGTGGGGGTTCCTTGTTTTCTGTTAGATGGCTTATGCAGGTCTAATCTCTTTTATACAGTAGGTTATCTGCAGGTGATGGGCTTTGAAGGGAAAGGTTTAAGCAAGATGGCTTTAACTTTCCCCATTTCTAAGATGGCCTAAACTTTTGACTGTTTTTCCTAACTATAGACTCCTGAATTTCCTCTTAGAAAACTTGCAACTGTAAATTCTTTCCCCACTCCTTTGAGATATAAATTTTCTTCCAGCCTCTTGCCAATCTTACAACCCAGGAATGTCTGTTTCAAGGACCTGGAAGCCATCTCCTTTAAATGTAATCATCAATGGGCTGCCTGGGAGCCTCAATCAGTTCAGGGTCCACCTCTTGATTTTGGTTTGGAGCATGATCTTGGGGATGTGAGGCTGAGCCCCACATCTGGCTCCATGCCCAGCATGGAGCCTGCTTGAGATTCTCTCTCTCCTTCTGCCCCTCCCCCTACTCTCTCTTTCTGAAAAAAAAAAAAATAGGAAAGGAAAGGAGAAAGGAAAGAAGAAGGAAAAAGCTCCTATCTTCCAGTCTTTGTGAGAGGGTAGGATACTAACTTCAATGGGTGCCGATTAACAATGATGGCCTAATCACATTGACCAAGGTACCATAATGTCCTTCATTACCTTTCTATCAACTCACTTCAGTGCTTAAAATTCTCTGCCTTCTATTTCAGCAGAGTTGAGTTCAGTCTCCCTTATTGTAACAGTCTTTAACCCTATTTCAATAGTTTTGAATAAAATCTCTCTTACCTGTTTAACTTGTCTGGTGCAACTGGACAGGTTATCCAGCCTCTAGGGCAATAATGGTCCATATTTTAAACTCCATGTTTTGTAAATGTAATAGTTGGTAGATGGTGTTTTCTGAAATGTGATCAGAAGCATAGCTTAAAGCTGAGACATTCTTCTCATAGCTACCTGTTATTTTTAATTAAAGGCTCTTCTTTCAGAACTGTATTTCACTCAGCCTTGTCTTTTTTGGTTTCAAATCAAAATCTGTTCTGGCTTCAGGAAATTGACAATAATCTTTCCAGGTATGAGTTCCAATCTTTTCTCTGACCCTTAGTAAGTAACTACCCTCCTCTCCTGCTACTACAGTTTTTGAAGAGATTGAATCATCCCTATCAGAGTCAAATTGGAGATAGGACACTGCTGTGAGAGTACAAGAGAAAAAGCCTTAGGAGCTGCAAATAGACATAATACTTTGAGATATAAAACTCCCCTCAGAGGAAGGGGAAAGTCAATGTGATAAGAAAATGAATAATGTCTAGTACAGTAGGAATGATTTTAAAAGACAAAAGAAAAGTAAGCAATTGTGAAAAGCATAATCTTAGCATTCGGTGATAATTATCAAGAGATGAGAAAAAAAAATCTGATTTACTCCATTGAGCACTCCAGCTCCAACAGTCCCTTAACCCCCAGAGCTGGGAACAGTATCACCTTGATCTTAGTATTTCACTGGTCCTCAAAGGCTTCTTGTCTTCATTTCCTACATTACCAAACCTTAAATGTCTGATTATCATAATCATCACTTTCTTGAAATTACCATAAACTCTTCTGCTTATTTATCATTCTGTCCTCTCCTGACAAAAATCAACTCTAGGTAAAACAATTCTTTGCTGCTCTTACCTGCACCCACATAGGTGAACTCTTTGGATAAAAACTCATAACCATGCTAATTGGTTGTACTTTAAATTCATGATCATTAACCTCAGGTGAACCCTGACTGCTCCACAGCTGTCCTACCATATTTTCTTAGTCCTTTAACTCTCCCACCCTTTTTTTTTTCCCAAATCAGTGCCTCTCAAACTTAAATCTCGTTTTATAAATCATCTCAGGATCTTGTTAAAAACAGATCCTGATTCAGTAGGTCTAAGGTGGAATCTGAAAATCTGCATTTTAAGTGATGAATGTGCTGCTGATCTGGGGCTCCCATGTCAAGAAATCTCTCAGGACAGCTTCTCTTTTTCAAACCATTAACACCTCTTCCTTCTTATCACCTTAACTTGAAAATCTCTTTCATATTTCACTGAGAATCAGACAGAACTTATTTCTGTAGAGTTATCAACCTAGTTGCATCTGTGTTCACATATTCTATTTTCCCCTTCTAGGAATTAGCCTTTGTACTATTTTTGAGGCCAAACCCACCATTCATTCACTAGATCCAATTCCTTTTCATGGACTCGAGTCCACTGTTTCACTAACTCACCTCTTTTATCCTTAAATCATTATTTTTTTCACTATATGTACAGAATCATTCTTAAATACAGAGTAAACATGAGGTATCCTTTTGAAAAGAATCATTCTTAATCCCACAATCTCACCAGTGACTAGACCTATTCCTCTGCTCTCCCCTTTAGAGAAAAACTCCTTAAAAGGTTATCTGTATACCCTTTTTCTAATTCCCTTGCTTCCTTTTACTCTTTTTTTTTATTAAAGTATAATTGACATACAATATCCTATTGGTTTCAGGTGTGCATCATAGTGATTCAATATTTTTATACATTATGAAATAATTCCCATGATATGTCTAGTTACCATCTGTCACCATACAAAGTTATTACAGTATTATTGACTATATTCCCTGTGTTGTACATTACATCCCCATGACTTATTTATTTTGCAGCAGGAAGTTTGTACCTTTTAATCCCCTTCACCTGCCTATTTCACTGCCTCCTCCATCCTTCCCCTCCCTGGTAACCAAGGGCAACACAACTAAAACAAACGGGATTACACAAACTAAAAAGTTGTTGAATAGCGAAGGAAATCTCTGTTTTCTCTTGAACCACTGAAGCATCTTTTATACATTTACAAATGACAGCCAAATTATTAAATTGAATAACCAAGCTTTAGTACTTATTTTACTTGGCCTATAGATAGCACTTGTTACAATTGATAACTCCCTCCTTCTTCAATTTCTTCAATTAACTTCTAGGAAAAACACTCCTTCTATCTCTTTCTCTCTGATTCTCATTCCTTCTCATCTCTACAACCTTCAAATAATTCTCAACATTAGCTACGCACTAAGGTTATTGATAGATTTTTTAAGTAGATATATGAGCCTTTTCTCCAAGGATCTGGTAAAATTAGTTTGGCATGGTATCTGGCATGGTACCGGGGTGATGGCAGTCGTTTCATCTCTCCAGGTGTTTCTGTCATACAGCCAGGATCAAGAACCAGTGCCCAACCTCAGGTTGGACTTCTCCATCTAGATTTGCTCCTAGAGGATGCAATTTTGAAAAAACAAAAAAAGTGTACAAGGGAGTCAGATATCAAGAGAACTGACTACTTACCAAATAAAAAACAGAGAAATATGAAGGTGGAAAAAAGATACAAATTAATCCTGGGGACTCAGTTTACATTAGTCTGCTCTTGGAAGCAGGAAGATAATAACTTTTTCTTTCTTTTTTTTTTTTTTAAGATTTTATTTATTTATTCATGAGAATACACAGAGAGGAGAGAGAGGCGCAGAGACACAGGCAGAGGGAGAAGCAGGCTCCATGCAGGGAGCCTGATGTGGAACTCGATCCTGGGTCTCCAGGATCACGCTCTGAGCTGTAGGCGGCGCTAAACCGCTGAGCTACCCCGGCTGCCCCTAATAACTTTTTCTAATTGTTATATTCACAAAAATCATGCATATCTTCAGATATCAATATATCATAGTTCAGGGATGATTATCTTTGTTATAAAGCCCAGGTTTAAAGCAATATTCAAGATTCTATTATTTTCAGGAATTGGAAACAATTAAAGAAATCTTAGTTTGCTTTAATCTCAGAATATAAAATGTTTATTTTCAACTGCTATATGAAGTACTTAATTAGAATGGAAGCAGGGAAAAGCATCAGTTTTTCATTAAGTCTCATAACTTTAAATATTATCTATACATAAGATGCTCAACCTGTACCTCCAACATACACAACTCTAAACTCTGATTTGCATGCCCAATTGCCTATTCACCATTTACTACTGAATGTCTAATTGTCATTCCAAATTTCACATGTCCAAAACTAATATCTGCCCCCAACCTATTTTTCTGTGGTTGTCCTTAAATCAATAAATGCAACTCGATCTTTCCAAGTGATAGGCTAAAAATTTTTTTGGGAGTCTTTAACATTTCTCTTTTTCTTATATCCCACATGTAATCTATCAGACAAATCTTATTGTTTTAATTTTTCAAATACGAGCAAAATCCCTTCATTTCTCACCACTTTTTTTTAAGATTTTATTTATTTATTCATGAGAGACAGAGAGAGAGAGAGAGAGACATAGGCAGAGGGAGAAGCAGGCTCCATGCAGGGAGCCCGACGTGGACTCACTCCTTGGTCTCCAGGATCATGCCCTGGGCTGAAGGCAGCACTAAACTGCTGAGCTACCCGGGCTGCCCACTTCTCACCACTTTTACTGCCACCACCTTAACATTACATCTCATACCTAAATTAAGAATTTAGTGCCTCCTATGTTTTTACCTACTTCTATCCCTGCTCCCTCAGACTATTTTCAAAGAATAATAGAGCAATAGTTTAAAAATGTAAATCAGACCACATCATTCTTATGTGAATATATCACTTTCTTATCTCAGAGCACTCATGGTGTTTATTTCTGACCTATCTTCTCCACCCTTCCCATTGCTCACTGCAGTGATATTCCTCTTTTATGTTCCTTAATCACCCTGAGCACAACTCCTATTGTACTTTAATGCTCAATGTTCTCTCCAGGTAAATACTCAAGATATGCATATGGTTTTCCCTCTCATCTCCTTATTCCATTGTCCCTTCTGTTCTGAAGAAAAGATTCACAGCAGCTATACTCTCAATTTCCTTGTTCCATTGTTCCATTGTCCCTTCTGTTCTGAAGAAAAGATTCACAGCAGCTATACTCTCAATTTCAAAGGGAAGAAAATACATTATTTATAATATAAAAATCTAATAGAAACAGAAAGAAGGCAGGGGAAATCTACATAGATGAGGGCAATAGTAAGAAGTAAAGGAAAATAAGACAGAGTTACATCGAATTGGGTATTTACAATATCTAACTTCATTAGCTGGGGAAGCCCCATGGAGACAGCCAGACTTGGAGTCCCAGTCATTGAGAGGCCTGAGCAGAGCATCCTCCCCTCAGGTAAGACTTCCAACTGATCATCCCCATAAGGGCCATATTTATAGAGCAATGATGGGATCCAAAGTTAAACATTTGTTTGCCTATGTGCAGTTTGGAGCAAGCTTCATTCCTATATTATCATGTCTTTGTATATTCAAGGAGCCTGGGCAAAGTGTGCTTGTCTCCCTTCCAGATTCCATTCTGGGGGATGAGCCCAGCCTGGAGCTGGAGGAGATATGAGGCAAGATTTACAGCTCTTGGCAGCCAGGCCAGAAGGGCCAATTCTGATGTGGAAGCCGGCTAATGTCAATTAATAAGGCTCCCAAGGTCACTTATGCAGCACAAGTCACACAAACAACATTCTTTAGGCTGCCTGTGTACCTGCAGGTAGGGGTAGTCAGTTATGCAAGATAAATCTCAGAAACCTCCATCCATATAATACACCTTTTCAGCAAGGCCTTTAAGAAATATATTTAAAAATCACAACCCATTTCCCCCATCCCTGCTATCCTCATCTTTCTT